>NC_061807.1:26748153-26909376 GCF_021462225.1 Girardinichthys multiradiatus
TTGTTCGGACTGACCGACCTTCATTTCTTAAAGTAATGATGGCCACTCGTTTTTCTTTACTTAGCTGCTATTTTCTTGCCATAATACAAATTCTAACAGTCTATTCAGTAGGACTATCAATTGTGTACTGTATCCACCTCCTGCACAACACAACTGATGGTCCCAACCCCATTTATAAGGCTTGAAATCCCACTTATTAAACCTGACAGGGCACACCTGTGAAGTGAAAACCATTTCAGGTGTCTACCTCTTGAAGCTCATCAACAGAATGCCAAGAGTGTGTGGAGCAGGAATCAAAGCAAAAGGTGGCTACTTTGAAAAAACCTATATATATATATTACATACTAATTGCCTAGATGTGCTGGCAGAAATTACATCACTAGCTCTGGGTTTGCAATTACAAAGAAAAAGTCCAATAATATTGTTATTGTACTGAGTTATGCTGCATGAAACCGCTTTGTTTGGGATGCGCCGCTCACACAAACACGGTGCACCCAAATGTTACACACCCCTTTCTGATGGCTCTGGGAATGAGCATCTCTACATTTGGCTGCTTTGCATGCTTGGCTAAAGAGAACTACAGAAAACAACACAGGAGGAAGAGTGCACATGTTGCAGCAGCAGCAGCCTGTGCACAGTGCCTGAAGGCTGAAAGAAAAGGGCTCTGTTAGGAACAAATGGAACAATCAGATCTCTGATGTATGATGGAGCTAGATCAGAGCTTTATATGTGAGAAGGAGAATTTTAAATTCTATTGTGGATTTAACAGGGAGCCAATCAAGGGAAGCTAAAATAGGAGAAATATGATCTCTCTTTTTAATTAACTCTTGCTGCAGCATTTTGTACAAAACAACAAACTGAAATGGTTTTAGTGGTTTGCAATTTGAAGGAGGAAAACTAAGGATTAAATATTCAAAAGACTTGTAGCTGTTAATTGGTCTGGGCCTAATTAATAAATCAGACTGAAAGATAGTTGCTACTCCTCCTCCTCACCTTGTATTTTGAGGTATGTGAAAATTTAAATTGGAGTTGGCTCATTTATAGTAACATAATCCTCTTGCTGCAGCCAGGTTTCTGTGAGACTAAATAAATAAATTTGATTGTCACAAATTAAGTCACTAACTAGCAAAGTCTATAAAGAGAGAGATCTTTGGTTGAATAAGGCACATTTAAATGTTCTATTTTTCTTTTAAGTCTGAGATTTATTTCTACGAGATTTTTAGGTTTCCACCTTTAAATGATTTTTTAATCTATTCAATTTTGGCCGTGGGCGAGACACTGTGTTAATAGGGTAATGGGTGGGTAGCAGTACAGAAGCTGCAGAGAGGAGTGTTAAACTACAACCCTGCTTCCTGGTCTGAACTCTGGGTTGTCAGAGTTCTGGAGAACTAATAAATTCGGCCAGATTCCTAGAAAGAAGAGCAGCTCCATCCAAAGTGGGATGGATCAGACCAGGTTTTCCCCAAAATGTTCGCCAGTTATCAATGTAGCCCACATCGTTTTCTGGACACCACCTAGACAGCCAGCGGTTGAATGACAGCATGCGGCTAAACATGTCGTCACTGGTCAGATCGGGGAGGGGACCAGAGAAAATGACGGAGTCCGACATTGTTTTGGCAAACTTACACACCGAAGCAACACTAACTTTGGTGACGTCCGATTGACGTAACCGGGTGTCATTACCGCCAGCGTGTTTAGGATTCACTATGCATATGCTGTTTTTCCAGTAATAATTATATATTTATCATTTTCAGAGGAGGAGGAAGTGGACAAAATGATGGAACAGAAGCTGAAGGAAGAGGAGGAGAGGAAGAGGACAAAAGAAATCGAGGAGAGGATGTCCTTAGAGGAAACCAAAGAACAGGTCGGTGTCTGGTTCCTCCCCCAAGTATTACTTTTTAGTCTCATGTTAAGTTCAAACAGATCCTGTAAAACAAATTGTTACATAAACATCAGGTCATGAAGATGGAGGAGAAACTTCAGGGACTCCAAGAAGAGAAACATCAGCTTTTCTTACAGCTTAAGAAAGTTCTCCACGAGGAGGAAAAGAGACGTAGGAAGGAGCAGAGGTATCATATCTTCAAGATGAATTATTCTGTTATTAAGATGTGTTTTACCAGCTTTACTCTTTCATCTTAAGTGATATCACAACCTTGACATCAGCCAGCTACCAGCCCAGTCTGTCCATGCACACAGGACAGCACCTCCTCACTATTCCAGGTGAGATGATGAACTGACATAAGGATGACTTCCAGTGGCGTTAAAAAATTAGTTGCCTCCTTATAGGTTCTGTTCAGCTTTTTTCTCACACTTAAAAGTTTCAGATCTTCACTCAGTTTTTTTTTCAATCAGAGATAACCAGAGTAAATTCAAAAAGCAGTTTTCAAATAATGATTCCATTCATTGAGGAGAAAAAAACATCCATACCAACCTGGTTGTGCCACGCTTGGCAGCAACAACTGCCATCAAGTGTTTGTGAAGCAGTCCCACACCATCAAAATACCACCACCATGTTTTACTGTAGGTATCATGTTGTTTTTCTGAAAATGCCGTGTTGGATGTGCCGGCATGGGCACCTTTAAAAAAGTGGAACTTTTCCCAAAAGTCTTAAGGATCATAAAGATGTTTTGTTTTATTTTTTTAACCCTCCCATGAATGTTGTTTCTGCCCAGGCTAGTTCTTGGTGAATCATTAACCTTAAATGAGGTAAGGGAGGTATGCATTGCTTTAGATGCTGTTCTGGTTCTTTTTGGACCTCTGGGTTGAGTCCATGCTCAGTTCTTCGAGTAATATTGGAAGCCCAGACATTCCTGGGAAGGTTCACTACTGTTCACGGTTTTTTTTTTTTTTTTTTTTTTCATAAAGGTTCTCACTGGAGTTCATTGGAGTCCCAAAGCCTTAAATTTGCGTTGTGACCCTATTTTAAGACTCTGACTCTGTTCCTCATCTGCTCTTGAATTTCTTTAGATCGTAGCATGCTTTGTTGCTTTTGGAGATTTTCAGCCTAATTCATGTTGTCAGACAGGTTCTGTTGAAGGGGTTTCTTGATTCTACAGTAATCAGGCCTGAGTGTGGCTTGTAAAACTGAACCAAAAAAAAAAAACCAAAAACGTGGGTATATTTTTCAAAAAAGGTCAGGTTGGTTTGTTGTTTAGGAACAGCTTTTTTTAATCCACTTTATAGGTGGAAAGTCATCTAAACTGCATTCGCTTGTAACCCAGGTTTATTGTCAGATATTAAAATAAGTTTGATCCGTAATATTTAAGTGTGACAAAAAAGCTGAAGAAATGCATAAGAGAGGAAAATAATTCCTCACAGCACTGTAAAACCCTGTCAACACATTAGTTTTAATGATGGGTCTGTTCTGCCCTTGGCGGTCTCAGGAAGTCCAGTCAGCCACAGTCGACCCGGCGCCCTGCTTGGAGAACGGAGCAAACAGCTGTTCGCGGCTTCTGTCATCCCAGTAAGTACAAAACTGGTAAGAAATTTAACCCAAAAAAAAGGCGAGCTGAGCTACAGCTGACACATGGCAGGCTATGGAGAAAGTGTAAATAAAAAAAAAATTATTTGTGATTTAAACCAGTTTGCCTTTTTGCTCTGAAACCTAAATGACCTAAACGTCTAACAGCCTTTAAGTCTTCTTTGAAGAAGATGTCAAACGTCTCATTTTACACTGTTTCCATCTCCTCACTTTAGGCCCGTCATTATCAGACGCCTGGATTCAGCTCCGGCTCAGCGGAGCATGGACAGTTCAGCGGGAGCCAGGGGGTCCACGAGCCCTATGGGGTGGCCACATCCCAGCACCCTTCCACCTACGCCCCTGGACCCTCCGTACCCGTAAGCTTCGCCAGCAGTTCTCAGATCAGAGGTAAGGAACTTCTGAGATACCAGGGGTGACTGTACAGGTCCTTCTCAAAATATTAGCATATTGTGATAAAGTTCATTATTTTCTATAATGTAATGATGAAAATTTAACATTCATATATTTTAGATTCATTGCACACTAACTGAAATATTTCAGGTCTTTTATTGTCTTAATACGGATGATTTTGGCATACAGCTCATGAAAACCCAAAATTCCTATCTCACAAAATTAGCATATTTCATCCGACCAATAAAAGAAAATGTTTTTAATACAAAAAACGTCAACCTTCAAATAATCATGTACAGTTATGCACTCAATACTTGGTCGGGAATCCTTTTGCAGAAATGACTGCTTCAATGCGGCGTGGCATGGAGGCAATCAGCCTGTGGCACTGCTGAGGTCTTATGGAGGCCCAGGATGCTTCGATAGCGGCCTTTAGCTCATCCAGAGTGTTGGGTCTTGAGTCTCTCAACGTTCTCTTCACAATATCCCACAGATTCTCTATGGGGTTCAGGTCAGGAGAGTTGGCAGGCCAATTGAGCACAGTGATACCATGGTCAGTAAACCATTTACCAGTGGTTTTGGCACTGTGAGCAGGTGCCAGGTCGTGCTGAAAAATGAAATCTTCATCTCCATAAAGCTTTTCAGCAGATGGAAGCATGAAGTGCTCCAAAATCTCCTGATAGCTAGCTGCATTGACCCTGCCCTTGATAAAACACAGTGGACCAACACCAGCAGCTGGACACGGCACCCCAGACCATCACTGACTGTGGGTACTTGACACTGGACTTCTGGCATTTTGGCATTTCCTTCTCCCCAGTCTTCCTCCAGACTCTGGCACCTTGATTTCCGAATGACATGCAGAATTTGCTTTCATCTGAAAAAAGTACTTTGGACCACTGAGCAACAGTCCAGTGCTGCTTCTCTGTAGCCCAGGTCTGGGGAATGCGGCACCTGTAGACCATTTCCTGCACACACCTGTGCACGGTGGCTCTGGATGTTTCTACTCCAGACTCAGTCCACTGCTTCCGCAGGTCCCCCAAGGTCTAGAATCGGCCCTTCTCCACAATCTTCCTCAGGGTCCGGTCACCTCTTCTCGTTGTGCAGCGTTTTCTGCCACACTTTTTCCTTCCCACAGACTTCCCACTGAGGTGCCTTGATACAGCACTCTGGGAACAGCCTATTCGTTCAGAAATTTCTTTCTGTGTCTTACCCTCTTGCTTGAGGGTGTCAATAGTGGCCTTCTAGACAGCAGTCAGGTCGGCAGTCTTACCCATGATTGGGGTTTTGAGTGATGAACCAGGCTGGGAGTTTTAAAGGCCTCAGGAATCTTTTGCAGGTGTTTAGAGTTAACTCGTTGATTCAGATGATTAGGTTCATAGCTCGTTTAGAGACCCTTTTAATGATATGCTAATTTTGTGAGATAGGAATTTTGGGTTTTCATGAGCTGTATGCCAAAATCATCCGTATTAAGACAATAAAAGACCTGAAATATTTCAGTTAGTGTGCAATGAATCTAAAATATATGAATGTTAAATTTTCATCATGACATTATGGAAAATAATGAACTTTATCACAATATGCTAATATTTTGAGAAGGACCTGTATGGTTGGATCTGATGGTTTGATCACAGAGTCTACTTCCTGAATAATTGCTTAAATGCAAGAAAAATTATGCTGCTTTTTTAAAATATTGGTTTTCATTTCCTAACATTGTGATTATCAGTGTTCCTTTAATCTCCAGGAGCATCTGCCTTTCAAGCAATGCAGTACCTCCCTCACCAGCAGACAGGGTATCCTGTTCATAGTCACTTCCCCTCCCAGGCTGGTAAGTTCTGCTGCTGTTTCAGTATTTCTGCTCATCAAGTTCCCATCTGTCGTCCTCTCAGACCTGAACACAATCAGCTGCAGCCAAGATAAATAGCAGAAAAAAATCAAATGTCGTTTTTTTTCAAACTCTTATCTAAAACTTAGAACTATGTAGTATTTTATTCATTAATTAGACGAGAGCGAAAGCAGCTTATTGTACTACAGGTTTTTGGCTTATGGTCTCTTACACAGGGAGACGGGGATCAGGGTCTGTATTCACAAAGAATCTTGAGACTAAAAGTAGCTTCTAGTGACTCATTCTAAGAAAAATCTTTGAATTTTTTTTCTTATAATTTTCCCTCAGTAGGATAAAAGTTATTCACAAAGCATCTTAGGCCTTCAGAGAGCTCCTAATGTGAGGAAATGTTAAGAGTAGTGAGGAGGCGTTTTAGTGAGTCTAAGAGTGTCTTAAGCATGGAAGATGGTGGAAAGACAGAGAGAAAAGAGAGATATTTTCCTACAATGAACAACAGTATACTAATAAAACGCTACTGGCTCGACTGCGCAGTCCCTTAATAGTCGAGTAAATGAGCACATAAACTTTTAAACAATCACACAATTATTAATATAGAGATAAGATTAACTTTATCATCAAACACTCCTTTCTTTATAGGCTCTGCTCCTCTTTTCAGCTCGGTTTTCTCCACCTTTTTTCTCAGTTTTGTTTTGGTCGTTTTACCAAACTTAACCTCATTATTTCATTACAGTAAAATGCCGATTTGAATATTAATATGAAATAATTAATCAAAAATAGATGCAGTATGAAAACGACCAGCATGGTTAGTAAACATGATAATAAGCAAATCAAAATAATGACAGCATGTAAATAAGCTACGTTCAAACATGTTGATGCTGACAGTTCATTTAATCTGGTTAAGTTTTATCATGATTTACACATTTCAGAATCCAGTCTAAATTATATTGTCAATTCATTTCTCTCCACTGATTACTAGGAGCACTTTTTTGTTGCTTTGTTAGAAGATAGCGTCACACCTAGCAACGGGGTCAACCACACCTAGCAACGGGGTCAACCACACCTCCTCACTAAGATAGGAATCTCTGTTGTCTCCTCGCTCAGAGCCGCTCTCAGCAGCTAGTTCAATCACTCTTCAGCCAGGAGTCCTGGCAGGAGTCTTTACAATAAGATGTGAGCTCTCTGAGAGGACTCTGAGTCTTTGTGAATGTGGGCCCAGATGTTTGTTAGTATGAAAAGCTGTAACCTGTGTGTCTCCTGCAGGATACATCCCTGGAGCATCGATACCCCTGCAGAAGCAGCTGGAACACGCAAACCAGCAGTCAGGCTTCACAGATGCAGTGAGTCAAGTTTCTGTTCACATCTTTGCATTTTAAATGGCCAACTTAATAATAATCACACTGAATCTTCTTGTTCTGTGTGTAATTTATGCATTTACACAGTTCTTACCTGATGAAACACTTTCGACATTCGGCATCACAGCTGTGACTCAGATGTTCAAATCTAAAACTACATAGTTAAGCTTTCTTACATCCGTTCAGCACTGGGATTTAATGTCTGCTGGGAAATCCATCACCCTCTGCTTAGAGTTCATGTTGTGGTCCAGTTTGACCTACAGTGATAGCACTTCATAGCTTATGGGCTGTTATGTGAACCTGCCACATGGACCAGCCTAGTTTTCTGCAGCCATTGTTTACCCACCTCTGTTTCCACAGCACCTACCAGGGTAAAAACAGTGGAGAGATAGTATGCTTAATATTACCCTGAACCTGAGGGAGGGCACGGAGCCTTTCTTTTAGGCAAACTCTCCACATACACATCAGCACCACCCTCTCATACGCATCTACATGCTATCATTTCAAGGCTTAGATGCAGCTTCTGGATTATATCAGTCTTACATGACCCTAAACAGGGATGTTCTAACCATTGGTACTGAACCCAGAAACACTCCTATGTTACTGCTCCTGACCTACAGGGGTTGGACAATGAAACTGAAACACCTGTCATTTTAGTGTGGGAGATTTCATGGCTGAATTGCACCAATAAGAGCAGAGTGTGAAGGTTCAATTAGCAGGGTAAGAGCACAGTTTTGCTCAAAATATTGAAATGCACACAACATTATGGGTGACATACCAGAGTTCAAAAGAGGACAAATTGTTGGTGCACGTCTTGCTGGCGCATCTGTGACCAAGACAGCAAGTCTTTGTGATGTATCAAGAGCCACGGTATCCAGGGTAATGTCAGCATACCACCAAGAAGGACGAACCACATCCAACAGGATTAACTGTGGACGCAAGAGGAAGCTGTCTGAAAGGGATGTTCTGGTGCTAACCCGGATTGTATCCAAAAAACATAAAACCACAGCTGCCCAAATCACGGCAGAATTAAATGTGCACCTCAACTCTCCTGTTTCCACCAGAACTGTCCATCAGGAGCTCCACAGGGTCAATATACACGGCCGGGCTGCTATAGCCAAACCTTTGGTCACTCATGCCAATGCCAAATGTTGGTTGCAATGGTGCAAGGAGCGCAAATCTTGGGCTGTGGACAATGTGAAACATGTATTGTTCTCTGATGAGTCCACCTTTACTGTTTTCCCCACATCCGGGAGAGTTACGGTGTGGAGAAGCCCCAAAGAAGCGTAAAACCCAGACTGTTGCATGCCCAAAGTGAAGCATGGGGGTGGATCAGTGATGGTTTGGGCTGATATATCATGGCATTCCCTTGACCAATACTTGTGCTAGATGGGCGCGTCACTGCCAAGGACTACCGAACCATTCTTGAGGACCATGTGCCTCCAATGGTTCAAACATTGTATCCTGAAGGCGGTGCCGTGTATCAGGATGACAATGCACCAATACACACAGCAAGACTGGTGAAAGATTGGTTTGATGAACATGAAAGTGAAGTTGAACATCTCCCATGGCCTGCACAGTCACCAGATCTAAATATTATTGAGCCACTTTGGGGTGTTTTGGAGGAGCGAGTCAGGAAACGTTTTCCTCCACCAGTATCACGTAGTGACCTGGCCACTATCCCTGCTAAGAAGAATGGCTTAAAATCCCTCTGACCACTGTGCAGGACTTGTATATGTCATTCCCAAGATGAATTGACGCTGTTTTGGCTGCAAAAGGAGGCCCTACACCACACTAATAAATTATTGTGGTCTAAAACCAGGTGTTTCAGTTTCATTGTCCAACCCCTGTATATTTGCACCTCATGGAAATCTGACTGCAGTACTTTAGTCCTGTGTCCTGTTCTGTCAGGGTGCCTTGAGGCCCATGCATCCTTCTGCAATGCATCCTTCTGCTCCAGGTCTGCTGCCCACTCCCATGGTCCAAATCCCTACTGCAAAGGTGAGGCTTGTAATCCGTTTCCCTACTGCTGCATCTTGGGAGGTGAACCACACAGTTAACAGCTGCAGAAGGATTATAATTTTAAAGGTTTTAAGTCTTGTCCTCTTAAATTTAAGGCCATTAAACTCCATGAAGTTGCCAGGGTATTGGGTTAAATGTGCTATTTATTTACTCAGCAGTACAAGAAAAAGAACATTTACATTTTCAAAGTCTACTGTTTCATTTTAGTTTTGCTCTTTAACGCCTTTTGTGATGTTTCATGTTTCTGTCATCAGGCTGCGTTTCAGGGCTCCCCACAGGGTGCTCCTCGTCACAGCTTCCTTGCCCACAGCCAGAGTGGGCAGAGGTTCTACCACCACAGCAAGTAACCTGCAGAGACCTTCATCTTTCTTCTTTTTCTGCAACTTTACCACTTTGATGAGGATTCTGAAGGGCAGCTTTGGAACCTGGGGTGGAACACTTTGGATCTAAAATAAAAACATAGTTTGATTTGTGCCATAATGACTGTTTTTTCTCTATATATGTTTAGACGTTTGAGTTGACAAGGCACTCTAGAGCTCACATGGTTCTAGGGTGTTTCATCTCTTAGCTGCTGCTTAGGGCATTGCGGCCAGCAGAGGGCTCCCAAGAGCACTTGATTTCCAACAGAATAAGTATGTTAAAACTTTATATCTGTTAGGTTGCGAAGAATGAGCTTTTTAAATGTAAATATATGAATACCAAATTACCAATTTTAACAACCTTCAACTTCAGCAGATGTTCTAATATTTTTTCCGATTTGAAATTGGGAAGTTTCCTACAGAACGCACTATAAATCACGTCTCCAAAATCTTAAACACTTAATGTGAAGTGACCAATCAGCTAATAGCTGAAAATTTATAGGGATAGTTTAGGGGTTAAGAAACAAGGTTCTGTTAAAAGGTTATTAGCAGTAAATATCTTAGCTGCAGCATATAGCTCGTCTTCAGTGGTTTGGTCCTGTATATAAATCCAGCTTATTCAGACCCAGGGGCTGAAGCTAACTTACAGGGGTTGGACAATGAAACTGAAACACCTGGTTTTAGACCACAATAATTTATTAGTATGGTGTAGGGCCTCCTTTTCCGGCCAATACAGCGTCAATTTGTCTTGGGAATGACGTATACAAGTCCTGCACAGTGGTCAGAGGATACAATGTTTGAACCATTGGATGCACATGGTCCTCAAGAATGGTTCGGTAGTCCTTGGCAGATGGGCACATCTAGCACAACTATTGGGCCAAGGGAATGCCATGATATGGCAGCCCAAACCATCACTGATCCACCCCCATGCTTCACTCTGGGCATGCAACAGTCTGGGTGGTACGCTTCTTTGGGGCTTCTCCACACCGTAACTCTCCCAGATGTGGGGAAAACAGTAAAGGTGGACTCATCAGAGAACAATACATGTTTCACATTGTCCACAGCCCAAGATTTGCGCTCCTTGCACCATTGAAACCGACGTTTGGCATTGGCATGAGTGACCAAATGTTTGGCTATAGCAGCCCGGCCGTGTATATTGACCCTGTGGAGCTCCAGACGGACAGTTCTGGTGGAAACAGGAGAGTTGAGGTGCACATTTAATTCTGCCGTGGTTTTATGTTTTTTGGATACAATCCATGTTAGCACCAGAACATCCCTTTCAGACCGCTTCCTCTTGCGTCCACAGTTAATCCTGTTGGATGTGGTTCGTCCTTCTTGGTGGTATGCTGACATTACCCTGGATACCGTGGCTCTTGATACATCACAAAGACTTGCTGTCTTGGTCACAGATGCACCAGCAAGACGTGCACCAACAATTTGTCCTCTTTTGAACTCTGGTATGTCACCCATAATGTTGTGTGCATTTCAATATTTTGAGTAAAACTGTGCTCTTACCCTGCTAATTGAACCTTCACACTCTGCTCTTACTGGTGCAATGTGCAATCAATGAAGACTGGCTACCAGGCTGGTCCAATTTAGCCATGAAACGTCCCACACTAAAATGACAGGTGTTTCAGTTTCATTGTCCAACCCCTGTCGTTCAAGACAGACCAAAACCAAATTGGACTTTTGGTCCCTTTTTCAATAGCTCAAATCTCAAAAACATGGAATGGAGGTTAGATGCGGTGGGCCACCAATGATCTTCCTGTGTGAAACACATAGAAGAGAACTTGTAAATCGTTTTTGATCGGAGTAACTGTCCGATATTAAAGCAAAGTGAAGGCTAAGTTACAGATATGTTTGAGCTGATTTATATCAGATGGTAACTCTTACCGGGAACATTTTCAATGTTCCAAGAAGATCATTGGTTGAGCACTGCCTCATACCTCTAATTCCAATGTAGATAATCATTCTTGACGGTTTAAAGGTTCAAAAAAGCTGACATTTTTGGAGATTTTAGTTATCTTAAGAAGTCCACTGGTGGTCAACTTCAGCCGTTGGGTCCAACTAATCTGGATATATACTAAATGAAGACCCTGGCAGTGTTATCTACTGCAGATAAGATATTAACCATGTATAATGTTTTAACAGAAGCTCATAGAAAACAAATCCTCAACTATCTCCTTTAAAACTTGTATTGCTGATGCTATGGTGGCTGCTGGTTGATGGGCCTAGCTGTAAAACTGACCTCCAGATGTGACCCTACACAACCTGAGGTGGGCCCTGCATATCAGAAAGGAAACTTATTGTGCAGCTGCTCTGAAACATGGATAAAATCCATAAAACGGGATCAAATCAATCTGGTGAACACCACCTAGGCTTGCAGACTTTGTCCTGACATAGAAAGTATTTTAAAGTGTTGCCGTTTGTTTGCCAGAGGTCAAGTCTCTTCTACCCTCTGCAGCGATAACTGGCTTAAAGCATTTGTTTAATAGTTGCTAAATAAACAATAAAATCACACCCATCAGTTTGCATCATCTTTATTTTTTTTTTTATTACTTTTAGCTTTTTTTTGTGTTGTAGAGATCCTGCACAGTGTGGACTGGCTGTACGAAACACAAGAGACGAAAACAAACTGCCAGAGATCCCCCACAGATCCTAGATCAGAATCTGGGAGCACAATAAGAAACACTTAAATCATTTCTTCAGACAGCTGTGAAGGTTCCTGGACGGAGTCTCCTCAATAAAAGCTCTGGACACTGGCAGGAAAAAAACGTGCCTTTTTTTTGTTCTCATGATCTTTCTCTCTGACATATCCTTTTTCTTTTTGGCAGACCGCAACACAACGATGTAGATCTGGAGACGAAGCCCTTGATTAATCAGGAGTATATCAAACAAAAGTGTGATTACAGCTTATGGCTGCAGGAGGATTAGCTACACAACATTTGTGGATCGACTCAAAACCTTTTTGGGACTCTTATGTGGACACAGACTAGGTGCATGTACATAAATAATGCATTTTTAATTGCATCCAGATATTCAAATTGTGTAGTTGAACCGAAGGAGAGATGGAAACCAAGGATGGAAAAAGAAAGAGAGATAGAAAAGGGAGGGAGACTAGCACGGACGATGCATTAGCCCCTCCTTTTCCTCCAGGTCCAGTGCATCTCGATTGCATCTGAAACAGATTTAAAAACAGAGGAAGAGAGAGGAAGGAAGGGGTTTTAGTTGGTGTTTCAAGTAACCTGCAGTGGAATCGCTGCACAAACAACTGATCAAATGAGAAAAAGAAAGTGCATGAAACTGTTTGGCCAAACAGCACGGCAGGACATGACAGAAATACAGGAAGCTAGAGGCCAGATGAGGCGGTAAAATGCAACCCACTGGAAAACAATGGAGCAGTGCTCCAAACAATATGATGCCATTCATATTGCAGTGCTACATAAAGCAACACACATGCTCCTAAAACCATAAACGTGAAACATATGAGATGTTAAAGGGTAGGCAAATCCACGTCTACACACTGCTCTGCATCTGTTCCTTCATTCATCCTGTAAATTTCAGATATATTCTCTGAACTTGTTCAATTATGGACAGTTCAACGTGTGCAACAGAAATATAGGGTCCTGCAGTGCAATAACATGACAAACCCAGATCTGGTGAGAAGTGGCGTACAGTCATGGACATCTTAATTCTAGGCTGTGATTTTTATTTATTATTTTTTTTATGCAGTATCCTACGCCAATACCAAATATAGCATCCAATCAATTTATTGTGCAGCTCTAATTAGACTGCAGGTGTAAATCTTGTCAAATGTTTCATTACTCTTCTTGGCAGAATAGGTACAGTTCATTTAAATTGGTTGGTTTCTTCAAACAGACCGCAGTTTTTGAAAAATAATCTACAGTGGAGAGAACAAGTATTTAATATACTGCTGATTTTGAAGGTTTTTCCACTTGCAAAGCATGTAGAAGTCTTTAATTTTTATCAAAGCTACTCTTTAACTGTGAGTGAGTGGATCTAAAACAAAAATCCAGAAAATCACATTCTGTGATTTTTAAGTAATTAATTTTTATTTTATTGAATGACAAGTATTTGATCACTTAACAACCAGTAAGAATCCCGGCTCTGTCAGGCCTGTTAGTTCTTCTTTAAGAACCCTCCTGTTCTCCACTCATTACCTGTATTAAATACACCTGTTTGAACTCGTTATCTGTATAAAAGACACCTGTCCACACACTCAATCAAACAAACTCCAACTTCTCCACAATGGCCAAGACCAGAGAGCTGTGTGAGGATATCAGGTATAAAATAGTAGACCTGCACAAGGCTGGGATGGGCTACAGGAAAATAGCTAAGCAGCTTGTTGAGAAGGCAACAACTGTTGGAGCAATTATACGAAAATGGAAGAAGTTCCAGATGATGGTCAATCTCCCTCGGTCTGGTTCTCCATGCAAGATCTCTCCTTGTGGGGCATCAATGATCATGGAGGAAGAAAGATGAGCACAACCCCAAGAACTCCATCCCTATCGTGAAGCATGGAGGTGGAACATCATTCTCTGGAAAGCTTTTCTGCAAAGGGGGCAGAACGACTGCACCATATTGAGGGGAGGATGGATGAGGCCATGTATCGGGAGATCTTGGCCAACAACTTCCTTCCCTCAGTGAAGGCATTGAAGATGGGTTGTGGCTGGGTCTTCCAGCATGACAACGACCCGAAGCACACAGCCAGGGCGACTAAGGAGTGGCTCCATAAGAAGCAGCTCAAGGTTGGGTTGAACTCAATCAAAAACCTTTGGAGGGACCTGAAAATCTGTATTGCCCAGTGAGAGCCCTGAAACCTGAAGGATCTGGAGAAGATCTGTATGGGGGAGTGGTCCAGAGTCCCTGCTGCAGTGTGTGCAAACCTGGTCTAGAACTACAGGAAACTTCTGATGTCGGTTTTCTGTACCAAATATTAAGTTTTGTTTTTCTGATGTATCAAATATTTATGTCATGCTACAAAATGCAAATTAATTACTTAAAAATCACACAATGTGATTTTCTGGATTTTTGTTTTAGATAAAGTCACTCACAGCTGAAGAGTACCTATGATAAAAAAATTAAAGACTTCTACTTGCTTTGCAAGTGGGAAAACCTGCAAAATCAGCAGAGTATCAAATACTTGTTCTCTCCACTGTATATATTCTTAATATGGTTGCACCACTTCCAGAAGCTTAACATTAGCCTGCTTTACACATTTCAAAGCTAGTTTTGATATGTTTCGGATCATCATTCTGTTGGGTCCAACTTTCAACCACCTACTTGTTCATTTTTGGCAAATCGTGAAGCAGTTGGTCCTTGTTTCTTTACTCCATCCACTATGGTCAATGCACCAGTAGCACTTGCAGCAAAACGGAACCAACAGCATGATTCTGCCACCACTATGCTTGACAGTCTTCTCAGATTTGAAAGCATCAACTCGACTCCACCGAACTTCTCGTCGTTGCGGCCAAAGAGCCAAATCTGTGTCTCATCCAACCATAAAACTTCTCCCCGCAAAGCATTTAGTTTGTCCATGTGGGCAGCTGGAAATATTCATGTTCTTTACCAATTCTGCCAAGTTTCTCTGAACAAAAAGTTTTTAAATATCAGTGTGGCTGTATGTAAATAAGTCTGAATGTAAAAGTTTAATCCTGCGTAGACTGAAGAAAAAGTACCATTCAAATAATTCGGAGCCCCTAATTACCTTTTGCCCATGATTAGTGTATGTAAACGTCTGACTGGAATTATGAATAGTATATTAAGTATACATAAAGGTAAATATTAGCAGTTTAAAATTGCATGTACTGTTCCAACAATCCAACCTAAACTACAAACCTCAGCTACAGCTTTGGATCTTGATGACTGGAGTTGCCTTCCCCTTGCAACTCTGCATCGGCAGGGCACATGCTGGCGGTTTGTAGCAAACACACACAAACATGGTTTTACAGATCAAACACTCTTCCTCAGGAACATTTGGGTCAGTTGCAAGGAGAGAGCTCTGTATTTACCTGCTGTGGCTTATTTACCCAAGGCTTTTATACCGACTGCAGCTTCCTCATCCATTGCATTTAGAACGGTGATCTAAAAAGAGAGGAGGATTGGGAATGTTTCATAGGAGAGAAAGCCGCAGCAGAAAAGACCGGCCACTGAGGTGACGGTACCGACCAGAATCTCCTCTCCAGCTTCATGTCTGCTCTCGACTTCTTTTCCCAGGTCTCCCTCGGGAAGTTTTAGGTCCTCTCTCACCTCCCCGCTGTCCTGGAGCAGGGAGAGGTAGCCATCCTGGATCCCAATCAGCTGTAAAATAGAAAAAAAACAACTATCTTTTTGTTCTGTATGCAACATATTTCCAGACACCTCTGGGTTAGTTCTCAGTGATTAAACATTTCCACCAGCGCATGTCAAAAGGGTCACCATGTGACAGCTACATAGCTAAAAATGCATACATGACCTGCCTTACATGCATATCCTGAGCACTGGTGCTGTGTGGTTTCACTTCTGCAGGAAATACAACACCTTCTGCTTACAGTTCTGCACGGTGTGTACATTCAATTCAAAAATAATCATCCCAAAGGGAAATTAAATGAACTCCAACCTGCTGCCACCTTGAGCGGCGCAACTCCAGAAATGCCCCGACAAGCGTGCTTTAGATAACCTTCTGGTTGTTGTAATATGTTTCCACTGCTTTTACTAGTGGACAAAAAATACACCAGAAACAACACTTATAGGGACATATAATTATTTACTTTTGATATTACCCTGAACCTTGAGGGCAGAGCTTTCTGGAGGTAAGGAGCGAAACATTTTTTTTTACCATGTCCTGTCCAGCAGAGTAGCGCTCAGAATTGTTGTCTGGGTGCCAAGAGGAAGTCTAACAGATTTACTTTCACAAGTGGAGCATTACGGTTAACACTTTAATGCTCTTCTTGATATTTATAAAAGAAACTTTATTTGAAACTGCTTTGGGATTATTTTGATTGTTACGGAGACGGAAACGAAAAGAATAAGAAACAAAAGGAGAGAGGTAGGGCAAAAAGGAAAAGCGGAGAGAAAGAAGGATGAAGAGTTTACAAGATAACACACTGCTTGCTTCTATACCTGCAGAAACATCTATAATAACAGCATTGTTACCAAAAAGTGCACGGTACAAATGAATGCAAGATGTATTTAGTGGTAACTGTGACTCAATATAGAACATTTGTGTATCTGTTAACACCTGAATCTAAATACCTGTGGGTCTAAGAGTGAGTGCGCTTCTGTATACAAGGTTTCTCCATAAAAATATGCAATAGTGAGTGTAAGATGCCACAGACCTGCCCCCCAGAGCACAGGAACCCCAAGAGAATCAGCGTTGGGACTACCTCAACCTTTCTCAGCAGTGTATTCCACTCCTCTGTACCTCATTATTTTCTGCTAAGTAGCTGTCTATGTCTCCCCCCCGAAGAAAGCAGATAATTAACCGACACTGCGGATCACCCTGAGCACACCATCCCTATAGTGAAACATGGTTGTGGCAACATCATACTGCAATATTGCATAGCTAATCATGAATTCAACTTTTGTACTTGGAAGGAAGTGGTCCAGATTCACGTCACAACATATATTGATTAAAACAGTAAAAAACACTTTTTTTTGTCTCACCTGGTAATCCATTCTTTTAATGTTGGGGACGTCCATGTTATGGGTGGAGGGACAAATATCTTCATACTTCTTACCAGAGAAGATGTCAATACCAACCAGGTGAACCTGCACAGGTACAAAACACACCCACAGAAACCTTTATACAGAAGAGATGTATCTACAAACACTTAGCCAGCTGCATAAACATAGCAGGTGAGCTGACCTCTGTGATTTAAGTCAGAATGTACCCGTTATGGTGTAACTTGGTTGTTTTTAAAAACTACACAACTGGGAATCACAGATGTTTTTATACAAGCTGTATGATAATGACCCATTAATGTCCATTAATATTACTGAGTGATGAGAGAGAATTTTAGAGTACATAGATAGATCCCGGCCCCTCTCTCTGTCTGACAGATCTTCTCCATGTAAAGCTTGAGAGAGAACTGATACAGTGGATCTGAAACCATACTCTCCCCCTGGTAAAATGCAGGGTTGTTGTAATGTTAAAAAACTGATCGAGATACTTCATATCAAAACTTTTTCCACTTTTTATGTGACTAATGTCCTGTCCAAAAAATGAACAAACTAAACTCTCAATAGAAAAACTGCAAAAAATAAAAACCTAGATGCACAAGTGTGCACAACCTCAAACTAATGCCTTCGTAAGGCACCAGATTTAGTTCTGAACTGGGTGCTAAAAACACCATTCCAACGCGTCTTTGTTGATTTGGATGTATACTTTCTAGCACACACGGGAAGGTTTTAGGTCGCTCACAGATATTTGGAAGTGTCATGATTTCATCCACCTCGTTATGACCCCCAGTTCCATCTGAAGGATGCTCCAGAGCATGATGCTGCCACCACCACTGTGCTTCACGGGCATATGGAGAACACAGCAGATTGTTGTCACATGCAGAACCCAACCAGTACCTGTTGGAAACTCCTGCAGCTCCTTCAGTGTTGCTGTTAGCTCCTTGGTAGCCTCTCTGACCTGTTTGTGTCATGTTTTTCATCTGTTTTTATACAAATGACCAGTTTCTATAATGTTACAGTTATCTCTCTTCCCTGTGTCTTGACCGATTTGTGTCATCCCGTAGATTTGTTTTGCACCCTTCTCAAGAACACTGAATGCTAAAGCCAAATCAAATGCTTTAGTAAAGTATTAGTTCAGCGGTCTACACATTTATGTTACTATTTCATGCCTCATTTTCCTACAGCACAAAAATCTGGCACTGTGTGTAAAATGTTTAAATCGGTGTGTCACTTAAGTTAATCTAGTCGTACAAAACGTCTATGTTTTGGCCGTCATTTAACGGTGACAGTTTCTTTGATCTTGCGTTCATTTTTTTTACCTTAGCGTGACCGTGCTTGCCGGTCTTGGAGGTGGACATCTCTACAATCTTGCAGGGTCGACCTTTGAGCACCACAAAGCCGTTTTTGCGCAGGGCAGAGCACTGCATGGGGTAGGTGGCAGACGCCCCGGCATCACCGGTCTGGAAGTCCAGCTCTGCATCTGCCATAGCTGCTGCACAACGGAAAAACACATGCATTCATATACAGTGTGTCTGGACTCTTTAATTCGTTTGCTACCAACAATAGCATCTTTAGAATTTAAAATGAAAACTTTTAGCATTGAAATTTAAAAAAAGAAAAACACTGTTTTCACTGCACACGTATTAAGTCTCTACTAAATATTCTGCTAATTTGTTTTCTCTTTGCAGCTTGTTCATGCATCCACTGCATGTTGCAGGTTCAGGCACCACTTCCACATGCAAATGTCACACTGAGGATCTGCTTCACACCTTTTAAATTCAGTTTAGTCGTTTAGCAGTCAGTTTTATACAAATCGACCAACAAATGAGGAAAAATAGTCATATGTCATTATAGCGAGAGAAAGGACCAGGGAGGATTAGTACTTTTACCTAAATAGAATACACCTTCTAAATGAAACAGCTTTTAAAAAGCTCTGTAAATGTATATGTAAAAGCAACGGTTGATTAAACTGTTGCCACAAGAGCATGTTTGACCTGTCTGCAGGTCCAGACTTAAGTAACATAATGATCTCAGTTACTTAGTTCCCTGCTGAGTGACTGTCAAGACCTCTGCAGCACAAACTGAGAAGTGTGAAAGTGGGCCCTCATTCAAGAGCAGAAGCAGAGACTGCTGAACGAAGTAGTGAGATCCGCAGTAAAGGTTTACAGTGGAAATAAACAGGTAGCTACAGATAAGCCCAGATTGGATAAAGAATCTGTGGAGGGAGCTAAAGATTAGGGTGATGGCAAGGAGGCCTTCCAACCTTAAAGATTTAGGGCTCATCACCAAAGATAAACCGTCAAACTAACAGAGGAGACAAAATGCTGGTCAATACCTATAAGAAGGGTTTGATGAGGTAATAAAAATTGTTCTAGTGATTATTCAGATGGGTATTAGTAATGTTTTAACATATCTTTTTTTTTTTTTTGGTAAAATGTAACTACAAAGAATTTATCCTACAGATTTTCCTTTTAGATTGTGTCATTATATTTTATGAGACGTTTATATTGTTTCCTGTCAGGAACACATTTGTTGGTTAAATGAAAATCATTTAAAACCTACATTTTTCAGGGGTTTGAATAATTTTGGGTTTAACTGGACATTATTCAGTTTAATTGGACTGGGTGCAGGTGTGGACTACACCATTGTGCACCTTTTTACATGGCGATGAGGGCCTCAGAGGACATCCATCATTACAAAATGCATTCCCTCCACCATTTCATTCAACCAGGGTGAATTTTTATCATGACATTGATTATATAGAAATAAACAAATATGTGACACAATGAACCCTTTTCTTTCTAGACTTTTCAATGGGCTGTTACAGCGAGCTGCCACTACCTTCACAGAAAGAATGTTTGCTCTTGTTTTTTTATGGTTTTCATGTACATATTGTGTCAAAATACTCAAACAGCAATTGGAAACTTTTCAAATCTTTATTCACTTCATTATCAGACGCGTTACACTAGTTAGTTGTCGTGTGTGTCTGTGCACGTGATATATCAGCTGTAGGATGGATCGTGATATCGATGTATGCTGTATGTATATTGCAAAGAACTGCCTGGACTGCAATAAATATTGGTCAGTTATTTAAGTACCATGCATCCAGTCTTTCTATGCCTGTAATATATTTGGTGACACCTGTTTAATGCATAATAAGTTTTATGAGATGTAGCGCTGGAAAGGCGGTCAAGTTATGAAGAAACTACAACTAAAGTTGTTTGAATGCTTAATGACTTTTACAATAAAACCTGGGATGGAAGTAATTAATTTTGTGTTTTATTGTCCAGTAGCTGGATAGACTACTTATTATCTGGAGTTTAGGTTTACTATGAATCCAAAAAACAACAACAACCACATATTCATGTTTCCTTATCGCCATGTTCTCATTACTTTTGATGTCTGCCTCCATGGCAGCTCAACTAAAATAACAGAGGGCCCTCTTTGCTGTGGGCCCCGGATAATGGTATAAGTAGTGTGTCTGACGATGGCTGGTTTTATACATTTCTGTTTTGAAATGTTGTGTAATTACAGTGATGTGTATTTATTTTCCAATCCCTTCAGTTCATTCTGTTTTGGGCCGCATACAATCGTGGACCGGCCCTGGTATGTTTCTGGCATATAATGGAGCGATACCCGCCAACATGTGAAGCGGCTGCTGCTTTTAATATTTACTGCTTTTAAAAGTAAAACCCGTAAACATTTCCTCAGCGGTAAGTCGCTCTTTGAGCACTGTGCAGGGTGAGCGGACTGCGGCCCTCAGGGGACCGTCAGTTGTAACATGTTCCCCGCTCCGACTGACTGCACCCAGGCCGAGGCCCTCCCGGTTATCAGAGCCAGCCTTTAGGAGCTAAACTTGTGGCTCCTCGTAACACTGCTCAGGGACCAGTAGACAGACCCTTGGCCCGCTGCCGAATAATACGGACTAAGCTAAAATAACAGTGGCCCCGGAAAGCAGTGCGATGAGGGCCCAGGATCAGCTGCTCCCTGTGGGATGAGCTGCATGCTGCGGCATGTATGGAAAAGCAGTCACAGTCAGTCCATAACAGCAATGGAGCAACTCTTTAAGATTCAATTGTTGTGTGTATTTTTCTACCTTATCTTTAAATCTCGTCTTGAATAGCGGATCATAATCAGAGGCTTCAGCCTGTCTTGTGCAGAAGATTATCCCCCCTCCCTGGGCGCAAACACGCCCCTTTCATCCGGCATGGAGAACTTACTCTGCTGATAATGGCTCTCCTCCGCGGGGGTCACTGTCCGGTCCGGGTTCTGCTCCGCAGCTCCTTCAGCGATGTCGCTCCCTCCTTTTTATTAGTTAGCCTTTAGCTGTCTTTTTTTATTATTATTTCTGACTCATTCCAGTGGTTTCCTCTCGCCTCTCCCGTGCAGCGATATCCAGAGTGCTGTTTACCTCCAGCCGAGGTAGGCAACCTCTCCAGGCAGCCGCCGGGCCGAAAAAGGATCAGAACCCCGAACCCCGCTACGTTTAAACGGTGTTCAACCTGCTCTCTGACTGCTGCTGTCGTCCAGCTCCCCACCGTGGCCTGGACATAATAAATATCTACACCAACCACTTCCTGTTGGGACTGCCACAACAAAATACTCACAAAACTCATAATGGGCTGTTATGTAATTGGGATATATTTACAGGAAGGAAATAAGTGATGAGTGAGACCAAACGATGTGGTAAATAAAATACAAAAACGTTTTGTTCAACCTAGCATTTTACATTTTAAAAAGATTTTAATTGGTCGGTGAAAGTCTCACTGATTTTTTGTGGGTTCATCTGCCTGTTCTACCAGGCCAAATTTGGCCCATTCTTGAATTGCGGTCAGGGGCCACACAACGACGGTTCTAGATGGGAGCCAACAGGCCCCCAGTAGAACTGGCCCCGGGCCCTGTACTGAGACATAATACTAAATCAATCTCTTCTGATGATATACGCTGGCACAGAAACCATAACTGATTGGTCTCTTGGACCACTTTCATTTTTTGCTTTTACCGTTTTACTTTAACAATGAATTCAAAATAAATTTGTTGCACTTTTAGCTTCATCCATATTGAGATAGAATCAGTGTTCATCTACTAGATCAGGAGTCTGTAACCTGCTGCTCCAGAGCTGCAAGTCACCTAATTTATGAAACGATGAAATATTGCCCTTTTTGTTTGTTTTATTCTTTTGTTCTTTGCCCCCATGTAAAACATTTACCCTCCTGGTAAATTTGGTCTAGAACCGCCACTGCCAAAAAATCATTCCAAGGGTTTGAAATGGCCTAAGGAGTGCACTTTGGACTCTCCTGCTCTAGTTAGTATGGATTTGGCTATGCACTGGCTAACACCCATAAATTCACAAGAAATAATTGTTCTTCTTTGTGTCATGGTTCTGTGCATCAAGTTTAATCATTTTATTGCCCATATTGGACACAACGTCTGCAAACAGGTTCTCAAGAAGAACCTTTAACACACAGTCAATTGTTTCCACAAGGCTTCTCAATTTACTCTCCCCATGACTGTAGATCTGATCAAATGTTACGTTCCAAGACCTTTAGGATATAGTTAAAAAATGGGAGTTACTCATTTCTTTTTTGGATAAGTAGGTTTGAACTGAACTGAACGTCCTCTTGCTCACATTATACATATTACATACACATTTTTTTACTTTGAGTAGGATTTTTAATTTAAAACAGTCATCAAATAAACTACTTGCGCTTGATCCATCGTCTCCTCCGCCGCCTCTAAAATACTTTTATTTTGAAGGTGAGGCTGAAGCTTTTCCTGTCTGCTCCTGGCTGACTGACAGTAGCTTGATGTCTCTGTCATGCAGATGCCCATTAAAGAAACCTCAACAACTTGATGTGTATCGCACATGGACCATTCATATTTTCTTTTATTGAACGGTTACTGTGCATAGACAATCTGCGCATTTACAAATTTTGCAAAGTTTTTAACACATTTTTTAGACTGTCACAATAAATTACAAATGGAGCAAGTAATTTCTGTTCTTTCAAATTTTTTCTGCAGATTTATTCTCTAAAATGTAATTCCGATGTGCACCAAATTTGATTAAAAGTATAAATCATTAATCAGGAAGCAAATAGGAGCTATTTACAAGCTCAACGTATCTCTCTTCAAACATTATCCTGCATCATGCAGAGCCTAGTCCTATCCCCGCAGTCTTTCCAGCTTGCTTTTATTTTATTCCCTCTCTGACCAGTAATCCGATTATAAATCTGTAACATTTTTCTTGCTGTGGACTCATTGTCACAAGTGTGCAGCAAATAGTGTTGTTGAACTTGGCTGTTGTCGGAAACGCTGGGTTAAATGTTGTGGTCTGAAACTGGAGTCCAGTGACCTATGCTGGCTGCACTTAAAGGCAAAACGGCAATTAAGCTATTGGTATTTTATAAAGCCCACTTGTAATGACAGGGACGGCCATGCAGATCACATCTAACAATAATATCTAATTTGAACTTTGACAGCTGACCTTCTTGAGCTAACGCAGAAAGTTTTATTCCACTCTACTTTAATTCACTTCGGTTTAGTTCAGTTAATTAATTTGCTCTCTTCAATTTTGAATTTAAATTTCATTTAGTTCATTGCCGTTTTGTTCAGCTCACTTTGAGTAATTCAGTTTCATTAAGTCCAGTTGATTTCAGTTCTAGTTGTTCAGTTCCTTTAAGTTTAAACTCCATAAAACGCAATTCACTTCCGCTCAGTTTAAATATTCCTGTGCTAGTAGATTTAGTTAAATTCGGTTAAATTCTATTTAATTCGGGTCATTCCAATTCAGTTCAGTTCACTGATTCACATCAAAAGTGTCAGGATCACTTTTGTAAAATCTCTGAACACCCTACAGAGTTAAACATATTTTCCACGTCATCCAAGCAGTCAATTACATAATCAAACCCAACTAAATACATTATTAAAAACCATTTAAAACTGGAGGTTAATATGCGGGGGTTTGTAACACGTTGTCTTGTAGATTGGACTGAAATTTAACACATTGACATTCAAAGTGCTTGTAAAACGTGTCGATCTGTTTTCACGTCAAAAGAGCCACCATTTCCGGTGCCAAGAATCAGCTCCTCTCACTCTTACCTGTTCGCCACCTGTCACTGTTTCCCTCACAATTGGCGACTCCTCGCAGCCAATCGGGTTCCAGCTCATGCTCTCGTGAAACCAATGAGGGCGCGGCTTCCGCCCGGCAGCGTGAGGTGACGTCGGGATAAAACCTTAACCGAGGCGGGCCGAAAAGTTTCGAGAATAGCAAGAGAACCACAGGGAGGGGGCGACAAGAGCGAAACCAGCAGGAACAGCAGGAGAGAGCATGACCGACGCCGAGGCGCAGAGCGCTCCACCATCAGCCCCGGTGGAAGACAAACTTCAGCCGGAGAGGAAAGTCATAGGTGGGTGCAGAGAGGGTGGAAGAGCCGCAAACCAGTCTGGTTGGTTGTTTGAGGGAGCGTTACGTGCATTAATTTACTGAATACTGGTGCACATATAGCCTTGAACTGTGTTGCAATCTTTTGACACGTGAAAGTTGTGTGGATGGTTTGGCAATCACAGCTAGAAGCTGAAGACTCAACTAGAAATCATTACGGCTTCACTTACAGCGCGACACGTGTTATACTTACAAGCATCCAGTCGCCTTAATGTAGGAATACGGGATCCAGTTAAGTGGACAATTAAAAAAAAATAAGGATAAAAAAATATATATATCATTTGAATAAATTTACAGTGTGCATTTGTGTGAAAAAAAAAAAGGGGAACAAGTTATATTGCTCCTGACATTACGTGCAGATTCGGTCTCTATCAGCAGTGAAGTCATCACAGCTGCAAATCATTTCCCTAAACAACACAAACTAATTAAACGGTCCCCCCTCCAAAAAAGCAGCAGAAACTGCTTTCTGAGATTCAGCATTTAAAAAAAAAAAAAAAAAAACTAATCATGGCTGTGTCAAAAACCCCTCTGTAATCATGTTTTAATGTTTACTGCCATGTCTTAATCCCTCTGTTGTGCTTTGTCTGAATATGTTAGTACCACTGCCAGTTCTTTCATCCTCATTCCATTAACTAGTGTTTTAGATATACTGTTCATAAAAGCTCATTTAGGGACAAGTGTTGCAAATTGGCTCACTCTATAAGCACCAAGATGCACGCATGGGACTTATGCTTTTTCAGTTTGTCTGTTGTTGTGAATCTGTCTCTATAAAATAAATGCTATAAATAAAAAATCTGGAATTGGTGTTTGCCGAGTCATGACTCTTGCCTTTTGCCTGATGAAGACGTTAAACGGGTTGTATTGTCCTTATGCTCCCCTCCCTTGTGACCCAGAGCAGACCTGGTTTCAAAGTCTTGACTGTTAATGATTGATGTTGAGAGCAAGATAACAGCATGGTTTCTGTAAAGTGGCTTGTATACCATTTATCTTATGTGGGGAAAACTTGACTCCTTGGATCTTGTGTCTCTGTTGCAGCCACGGCAGTGCAAGGCACAGTGAAATGGTTTAACGTCCGCAACGGCTACGGCTTCATTAACAGGTACCACTTCATACAATGTATTGGCTTAACAACTCCCCATTATATCTGCTAAGCTATCATTTCTTACAGGAATGACACTAAGGAAGACGTCTTTGTTCATCAGGTGAGATTAAGTTTTGATTCTTCATCATGTTTTGATCGTACCGTTCTTTGACAATGATGTCTTCCTCAGACTGCCATCAAGAAGAACAATCCTAGAAAGTTTCTCCGTAGCGTTGGAGACGGGGAAGTTGTAGAGTTTGACGTAATTGAAGCAGCCAAGGTGAGATTGAAGAGAATGGCTAAGTTATTGTTGCAATGAAAGTTCTAGCCTTGTTCAAGAACTGGTTTCATTATTTTCACCAGGGCTCTGAAGCAGCAAACGTTACAGGTCCAGGCGGCATTCCAGTAAAAGGAAGCCGCTACGCTCCGAACAAACGCCGTTTCCGTCGGCGGTTCTTCCCCCACAGCCCCCGTCCTGTAGACCAGAGCAAACCAGCCGATGACCAAGCTCCTCCGCCTGAGGGAGAGCAAACGGAGGAGATGGGGGCAACAAGGCCTCCACCTCGGAGACGTAGGCCCCGCAGACCACAACAGGATGCCCAAAATGTATGCTTCAGTAGTTTGAAGAACATTTCCTTTTGCTTGGACATGAATAAGCTTTTGCTGGAATAACAGGGGGAAGTTGGAGAGGAAAAAGATGGTGCTGCAGAAGGTGACCAGGCGCAGCAGCAGAGACCACAAAGGCGCAGGTTCTGGCGTCCGTACCGCGGGTAACCCAATATTGCTGCTTGAATTTTAAAGCCCTTTTCTTTCTTTTTTGTTTTTTTAAAGCACACTTTCCCTTAAATCCAGACCTTTTCGCCCTCACCCACCTCCGGATCAGTCTATCACTGACCAGAAACCTCCTATTCCAGAAGAAAGCAAGGAGCAGCAGGTAGAAGTAAAACAGCTGGAGTCCCCTGAGGCTGGCCAGACCAATGGAGAGGCTACAGCAGAGGGCCAAGGCCAGAAACCACGGCGGCAGTCTAGACGGCGCAGGCAAAGGAACTCTGAATCCTCTACTTCAAAAGCAAGTGGTTGATTTTTATTATGGCTTCTAAAACTAAAAATTTGGTAATTACCTGTCCTCTGCATAAGAAGTGATTCCATTAAATCTATTGGTTTAGGATGTATATCTGTATTTGCTGGTAACTATTGCTCCTTTTCCATTGGTTCCTAATCTGTTAGGGTTGGATCGGATCAGTTTAACAATTTAATTTTCCTTTACAATTGAGTACCATCTCAATGGGGGTGGGATTGTAATATTAAGGCGGCACTGTCCTAAGTGAAGTGATGCACCAAAAACACAACAGTCTAGACTGCTGGAAGGATATGAACCATACGACATGTTTAGGGTAAGCTAATGCTAGCTTGCTATAGTGGTCATATGCACAATCAGCCCAGCGTAAAACGATTTAACAGTTGAAAATATTAGTTACTGAGGCACGCTGTGCCTAGTGACGCCACCCCCTAACCAATCGGTGACCTACAGTCTTCTGACATGTTTTTAGTGCGATTCGGAATGGTAAACGGTTCTACATTGAGAAGAATAATCCTACATTCTCGTACAGTGCTTTGAGTGCCTTGTTGCTGAAAAGCGCTATATAAATAAACTTGACTTGACATAACTATTACTAACGAAAAAGCGAGTCGAACAGCTCGATGTAGGGAATAGTGTAAAAGGGCATATGTTCCATTGTAACGATCAGAGGTATCAAATGGTTCTTGTTGTTTTGTGACTGATTTTAAAGTAGTCTCTCTTCTCCTAAATGCAGAATGATGGAGAGAAGTCTGCCTCAGAACCTGGGACCCCACCTCAGAGTGCAAAGCTAACAGAAGAAAAATCTACACCCAAATCACCGAAGGCGTCTCCAAAAACCTCTCCGAAAACCTCTCCTACACCACCAAAATCGCCTGAGGTAAAGAGCTGGAACATCATCTCAACTTTTCTTGTATGGTTACTTTGACACATTTTAATTTCTCTGCCCTCAGGAGGAAGTTGTCCAAGCACCAACACAGTGATGGCCCTCTGGCTTGTCACATGTCCTCAACCCCCAGGGGGAAGGTGGGACCTGACACCAAAAAAAGTTGAGACACTCTGGATTTGGACAATTTGAGATTGCAGCTCTTGTGCGTCTTAGGACAAGTGTGGGTGGTCTTTAAAGTGGGCCTTGTGACGGACTGGTTTAAAGTGGAACGCTGGCATTAAAGGGATAGGATATTTTATGGAGTCTTAAAGGATGTTTTTTAAGTTTGGACTTTAGTTAAAACACAGAAAGCATTATTTTTTTCTTAAATTGAAAACCAGGATTAAAGAACAGCCTAATCCTTGTTTCTGGATTAGAGGCATATGAAGTTTGGTTCTTCACTATTTAAATCCCTGTGCCTTCTATGCTTTTTTTTTCGTTAGGTCCTGGGGTTTGAGAGCTGGACCTCTTTCACAACATATGCACTGCTCTCCCCTCCCTTCACTCCCACGATTTCTCTCCTTGCTGTCACCTCCTCTCTCCCAACTTGTTTATACATTGAGCGGTTGGCGAGGAGTCGGCGGCTTAGAAAATGTGATATCAATGGGTGTGTGTAATTAAAAAGTTAGAAATCTTTATAAAGGAAAAAAAAAAATGGGAAAGAACAATCTGCTTGGTGGCTCAGTTATTCTGACCTCTCTTAGAAGAGCATTTTCTTTAATTGACCAGATGAGGGTAGATGAGGTATTCAGAGGAACCAGCCTTATATTTTTATTTGGTTTTTTAATTTGGTTTGAGGGGAAACCCAAGCAGGTGTGCAGCTGGTGGTTCGTATTTGAAGACAGTTTAGTTCTGGAACCACCAGAATTGGTTGAAGCATTATGCTCCCTTCATCTCCTAGGCTTTGGATGGATTGATGAAAAACTTTATTTCTTCGGTTTTATGTTTCCTTTTTTGCTGGAGGGGATTATGTGCAATGTCAATACTTGGAATGCTTACTAATAAATCATGTTTGCAAAACTCATAATTTTGTCCTTTTTTTGCCTGACTAGAATCCAATAAGAGAAAAGATTATCCTCTTGTACAGTTATTTACAGCACTTGTATAACCACAGCATAAATTTACAGGTCCACTGGAAGAAAAATCTCAATACAAATATTCAGAACACTACATGACAGAAGGCACACACATGGATGCAAAGACTACACAAAATTGCTGCCTGTGGTCTACAAAATAAATCCTATCTAACCTGAGCGTCCATACCATAAACCAGCTGGAGTGCAAACAGAGTAGAAACTTTAGACCCGCATACATGACAACACCCAAACATTATGTACATATGGAGTACCAAAAGGTTTCCTGAAATCTTTTTCTCTGGAAAACATTAAAACCTAAGGGGGGAACACGCATATAAGGAACTCTAGCTCGGATTTAAAATGCAATGCAGGGTTCCTACACTCTGAAGTTTGGAATTAGCTGCAAGTTTTGGGGGTGGGTAAAATGTTTTTCTAGACATATTCCATTTTCAAAAGGATATGTCTATGCCTAATTAATGCAGTGGTTTTATGAGATATGCTTTTTTATATTTGGGGTATTACATTTGTTTTTTACCATCAGTATTTTGGTTAATCAGTTGCTGGCTGAACACTACTTGATAAATCAAAAAGGGCCATTTAACTAATTTGGTCAATAGAAAACCTAACATTTAAGCTAAACTGGACCTGTGGTTATTAATTTGGGTCTGAAACATGCACAAAAAATTCTATTTTGGTGAAGTTTAATACAAGTACAAAAAATTCAATATCTGCATTTAGTCCAAGATACTAATTTCCTTATTTGACAAAGCCAAGAGTTGTAGAGCTTGTTGAAGCTTCGATCAGTTAAAATAACTGATCAAAGCTAATTCAGAGACACCACAGAAGCAGTGGCTCTATACAATGCTCAGGTAGTAAGCCAGTTTCAGCATTGGTTTATTTGTGCAACCTGCAAATTAGAGCTGCACAATAAATTGAGTCAATATTTGCTTGGAGCAATATTGTCATTGGAATATTTAGCGACAGTATCACAATTAAATGTTTTCCTCCAACAAAAAAGGCACAGCAAGTTCAAAGTTAAAACGCCATACACAAATATCCAGAATTCAATAAAAATGTCAAAAAAATCTGCAAAAGTATGGAAATTTGTAATAAACATGTTGGAACCCTGATGCGTTGCTTGATTTCCAGTGCATCTAGCGATTTATATCTGGTACTGATGCAAACTAGTTTAATTCATTCATAAATGAATTATAATTGTATTTTTTTCTAATATATTTGTTCATTTCCAAAATCTACTATCCTAAAACAAGAAAAAAATGAAACCATTAGTCAGTTCTTGAAGAAGCCTTATTCTAGCGTGTTCCCATCTTAAGGAAAAACCATCAAGTCACTTCAACTTTCTAAATCAGTGATGTCCATTTTCAGTCCACAAAACTCAATATCCTGCATGCTTTAGATACATTTGCCATTACCAACAAGATGGTGAAGGGCTAATACAACCATTTGAATCTGATTTGTTGGAGCATGGTTACATCTAAAACATGCAGCACAACCGATTCTTAAGAACCTATACCTATACCTCCGTTCACCTAAGTCCTTCTTTATAAAGTGCAGGATTTCCAAACTTTTTCCCTCTATCAACACTGCATCTGAGTTCATCAGCATTAAATAAAATCATCTCACGCCGGCAGTCAATGCCTCAACAGTCAGTTTTTTTTTGTTGAAAATATAGCAGTCAGTCTAACCCGTAGGTGTTGAGCTGTTAGAGCAAAGGTCAGAACCACCAGTAGTCTAACTGCTGTGGTACCAGCAAACAACAATTTCAAAAAACATCCACATTGTCACACATTCATCTTAACACTGCTCTGGCACCACAAGCTATATGAAATAGAACTACGGATCTTAAAACATATGTCAAAAAATAACATTTTGGAGTAGGGCCCATACACAAACTTCACTCTAAGCTGTACTCAGTGTGTTTTTTGTTTCATTTGGACTCTTCAGTTGATGCTTTCATCCCCCAAGTAGTCCAGTTCCGTGCTGGACTTGTTCAGCTCCATGTCCATATCCATCATGCCCGCCACTGAGTGCTGATTAAAGTTGGCTGCGATCTGATCGAAGGTCTTACCCCGGGTCTCTGGCACCCGAAAGAATGTGAAGATGAGGAAAAAGAGGAGGAGCCCTGCGAATATCAGGAATACATATGGCCCACATAGATCCTAGGAAGGAAGATTTATGAGTTACTGATAAATTTAGTTGGACCAAATGTCAAAAACATTTGCAAACCTCTCATTTTCTAGTGCTGATGGTACTCACTGCAACATATTGGAAGCCCATGCCAATGACAAAGTTGGCAGTCCAGTTGGAGAAGCCCGCCACAGCCATGGCAGCTGGCCTTGGGCCTTGAGAGAACAGCTCAGCTACAAAGAACCAAGGAATGGGACCCGGACCCAACTCAAAGAAGGCCACAAAGCCAAAGATAGCTAGCATGCTAATGTAGCTCATCCATGGAATGCTGTCCTGTCATGTGGGGGCAGCAGTTTATTGAGATTGGTAAGACCAAATAACAACATACCAAACCTGAATATTGGAGTTACTCACCAGTAAAGCCAGAGCTACAGTCATAATAATGGCAGAAATGCACATTCCTCCCAATCCTAACATGTGTAGTGTCCGCCGACCCATCCTCTCCATAAGGAAAAGCTGTTTATGTCAGAAAAACAATGTAAAAGTGAAACCTTTACTGAAATCTGAGCCTAATGTACGTATTTTATTCAGTCACCTCATTAAGGTTGTTCACAAGTTTAGTTTCTACCATTTACCAATTAGCAACCGATTAAAACAAAAGCTAACAGCAAAATTAGTGTTAAAAACAAAAATTCTGTGCGAAATCTAAATTTGACCTCAAAATCACCTTTCCAGAAAGACAATGTGCCATTACAAGTCATTGACAGAATGAATTACGCAACTGCAATCTGTTTTCTAACTACTGAGACACATTGTTGTGCTGAACTCCCTCATTCCCTACTCATCTGTTCTAAGAAGGCAGACTTTGTTGTAGACATAAAATGCTCCTAAATGCAAGGGAGGAACCAGTGTTGTGTTTGCAAATCTAGTAAAACTTAGCAAAGAACACATTTTGAAATGGATAGCACTGTTTCTAGCTTTCTGCTATAAAGATCATTTTCACCATTTCTTTGGTTGAAGAGAAAGGCCAAATATAACAGTTTGACCAACAGAAAATTATAGTGTAGCATAAGCAAATTGATTCATAAGGACCCGTTAGCTAAAACTTGTCCTAGAGTATATTATCAATGGACAGATGATTCATCAAAGTCTGCAGTCCCCATGACATGACTTAAAACTACATGTGCATCTCTAAAACTTAAAATATCGTTGAAAAGCTTTTCTAGTTTCTTAAAGACGTGATTTTCAGATCCTGTTTCTCAGGTGTAGAGACTAGGGAGGTACAGGGAAATTGGCTGGTGACTGGAATAGATAGATTTTTAGTTTAACTGGACATGATCGCTCCACTTCAGGTGGGAATCAAAAACAATCCAACCAGTGAGCACATCATACTTCCTCCCACAGTCCAGAAACATGACTGTTAGATCAACTGAATACTCTAAACTGCCTTTAGGTGTGAGTGGGTGTGTGAATGGTTGTCTGTTCTGTGTGTCTCTGTGTTGCCCTGTGACGGACTGGCGACCTGTCCTGGGTGTACCCCGCCTCTTGCCCTGGAGATAGGCACCAGCTCTCCCTTAATGACACTCCAAGGACAAGCTGGAGTAGACAAATGTTTGGTGGATATGCCACCACCATGGGTTTGACATGTCAAATATTATATTTCTGACTGTTTTAATGACATTAAAACCTAAAATGTATCAAACCAAACTCAGCTCAGCTGGAGAAAGGACTCAACATGAAAATGAGTGACCAGCCTCCTCTTATCTTATTTACTCTTTGATAACAGAGATAAACACAGAAAGAGACACTTATTGACTCAATGTGGTTCAAATCAAGCCTGTATAAAGTGTCTAAAACACTTAAAACTAAATTCTATTGTGAGAGTAAGCTACCAAAGGGCAGGATAAAGATATCTCACCGAGACCACAGTGAAGGCACAGTTTACCACTCCAGCTCCTATTGTGGCATAGACTGGACTCTGGACTCCTGCCTTCATGAAAATACTGGTGGAGTAGTAGAAAATCTGTAGGAGGGATTAAACAGATCTGAGTTCAATCAATACCACACACTGAGTCCCAGGTTAAGTTTTGAGACCTTATTATTGCTATGCCAGAAAATGTATTCAGAAAAAAATCAAACTCACTGCATTGACTCCAGAGAGCTGCTGGGAGAGCTGCAGCAGGATGGAGATGATGATGGGCTGACGGTAAAGAGTGGAGCGAAAGAGCTCAGGGATGGATACTTTTCTCTCCATGTCCATCCTCCTCTTCTCCTCCTTCATCTCTGCTAGCATGTCACCCACCTCCTGCTGGCCTGTTAACCTCCTCAAGCCTGTTCAGAAGACCCACCAATGAAGCATGTCTGGCAACTAGAGAACTGACAACATCCAACAATCTTTTGCTTAATGGTTTACTTATTGTGGCCAAGGTAAACTTCAGGTTGATTCACACCCTTACTAACTCATACGCCCGTATTGTACCCTTGCAATGCCATTTTTTCCAAACTGCTTTCAGTTTCTACTTATGTACTTAATCGTTGCATATCAGTTGTTTTTTTTTTGAGGAATAATAAATGTAAATTAGGAAAAAAATGCTCAAATCTCAAAAGTGATTTGAATGTATTGTGGACTATTTTTTGAATATTTATTTTATTCACTATTTCCACTAGTATTTACATATGGGGTCCCTGTAGGTTGAAAAATGGTTGGAAATTGTCCTCAGATCAGATTGCCTACAGGTTACATCATGGCACCGTGTCAACTGGCAACTGAGTTTGTTGCAGGACAACTCTGTGTTTAAAGTGGGACCCATATGGGTCATAGATTTATTGTGCAATTTGAACTCATTACCTACATGCCCATTTCCTTATTATCCATTAAAGACTCAGCAAAGACCTACATAAGGGGCCCAACTTGTTTTCCCGAAACAGGATTCGTTTATTATCAACCATAAATTATTATTATAATTATTTAATTTCCCTTTGGGATTAATAAAGTATTTTTGAATTGAATTGAATTGAATAATGGGTCCCACAATAGTCTATTATGAGCCCAAGCTGACTAAGTACACATCTAAACTGAAGCACTTCAATATGGGGCCAACATTAACAGTTAACTCTAAAATTATAAATTTCCCTGGCAGATTTAGATTTGATCTTTAGCTGTACTTATTTATTTAGTTATGATCTAACGTGACATGTAATCTGTTTTAAACTTCAAAACTAGCAATTATCACACAATATCTTTAGGTTTTTATGGCAAACTATGGTGTTTCAAGAACAATGTGTAGCACACCGACTCTACTCACCACTCTTGGCGTGGTGTTCCTGACTACGGACGATGTAGAGGAATCGAGGGCTCTCCGGGCAGAAGGGCAGCAGACCCATCTGGAGTACAGTTGGCACCACGGTTAAACCCATTAGAACGGGCCATAGGTGTTCACTGCCCAGTAACGTCTCCAGACCCAGAATCTTATCCAATGTAACAAGAAATAAAGTATTAATGTGGTACGCTGGGTCTCGAGCAAGAGTGACATCTCGGGCTCATCATGTCTCTAGAGCAGTAACGTATTATAATGTATTAGCATCTTTACAAAGGGTGCCAATAACTGGGAGCTGTATGCAGTCACACCATACCTGTGCTATAAGAATGCCGGTGACTATGGCCAGTTGGTGCAACGTGCCGAGTGCACCTCGAAGACTTGTAGGAGCTATCTCCCCCACATACATTGGTGTCAAGCCAGATGCAAGCCCTGGGCATAAAGGAAGAGAAAGACAGAAGTTTGTTATTTGAAAAAGGAGTGACCAATTAATTTAAAAAAAGCTGTAAACCTCCAGTTTCTTTTTCTTTTTTACAATTCAGTTCGCATGAATAAGTACAAGGAAAACCAAGGAAAGATAAATCAAAACATTATCTTACCACAGTAGGCCCCAATGATGAAACGTCCCAGGATCATCATTTCAAAGGAGAAACAGAGCTTGGACATTCCCATCAGACTCCCACCAATGAAGGCAAACAAATTGTTGGCGAGCATCGCTTTCCTCCTGAAAGAAACATAAAAAAGCTGGAATCATGGTGCATGTTTGAATCCAATCCAAGATAAATGATGGGTTACATCACTTGTTTCGCATTTAATGTGAAATGCTTGGTGAATTAGATGGTCTTCCAGTGGTATGACTGTGAACATGAAATCTAATTTATTTTGGCCTCTAGAGGGCAGTGTGATACAAAAACTCCACTGTTAATAACATTGCATGTATTTATTTATTTATGACAGCTGTAATAGCGACATCGATAAGACTTACAGAAAAATATCTGTGAATGTTTTTACCAAACAAACAAATGAAAAAGCTCTAAAGCTGACAATGAAAATTTTAAATATTGCAGTTTAAAACTGATCAATATGATTTTTAGTCCTAAGCAGCAAAACTTCCACAGAATAAATTACTGTAAGATTGAAAATCCCCTAAAACAAAATTAAAAACTACAAGAATTTTATAATTTGAATAATAACTAACTTTTGTTTTAAATGTTCAATCTTCTTTAGCATTGCTTAGTGGCTGACACAATTCCCTACTGAAAAGAAGCTGCAAATTTGCATTTAGTGTTTCAACAGGTCTTTTACATTCATTACCTCTGCCAAGGAGGTTGTGTTTTTGTCACCATTTGCCAGTCCTTCTGTTTGCAAAATATCTGAAAACGTTATGAACAGATTTTGATGAAATCTTCAGACAAGGTGTGTATTAGGACAAGGAACCGGTGATTAGATTTTGATGGTGATGTGAAGCACCATATGGATGCAGGAGTTTTTTTTGAAGGATTCTTTATCATTGCCAGACCATAGTAGGACAACTCGGAGTTCCCAAACGGTTCCTCACCCTGTCAGCAGCTGGCATACAATGACCAGAAGACATCCGGAGTATAGCTCATCAGTATAGAAAAAACCTGACATGCATCAATGACACTATTACCTAGGTGGAGGTCTGCCCTCTATGAATGCTTTCTAGTTCATATAGTTATCATTTTAAGGCATTTTGATGCTTGTTTGACACATAACTTTTTACCAAGTGACATTAAATTATCATCAGAATTTGACTGTACTGTAATATAATCTGATTAATTATATATGTCTCGATTGTACTAGAATAAATTAGGTGGATCTGAATTACATTTGAGCCAATATGGAATGTTTAAATATAGATTTCATTCATTTGTCTTGTAAACTGCCTTGAGATGACATTTCTTTTGGTTCAGTGCTTTAGAGATAAGCAGTTAAGTGAATTTAAAAATGTGGTTGTAGTTATGTTTCAGTGTGAAGTAGTATTGAGAAAACATTTAATGTCAGTGTCAGCTAAAACTCAAGGAAGCCAGCAGACAAGGGTGAGAGGGCAAAAACAACATAATATAAAAGCTTACTATAGTTATATTTCTAAAATATAAGTTAATGTTAGCCATCTATTAAGCTGTGTTAGCTAAATAAAGGAAATTCAAACAGCAGAACCAGTATGTCTCTAAGGCTCAACCCATTTACCCTAAGGAGCAATCATGGTTACATAATCAATTTACTAAAAGGGGATTTTTTTTTTTTGCTTTATTCTATGATTAAAAAACACTTAACAAATGTTGAAGATAATGTAATCATAGCTATGATCAAAAATACGTTGTATCATTTTAGCAGCAGAGAGACAACAGCAGTTAGATAAAGCTATTAGGGCTGGGAATTTAATGCGTTAAATTCAATTATTTATTTAAAAAAAAAAGAAAAAAACTCTGAATATACAACTAAATGGACTGTTGTGTAAAGAAATATTGATCCTTATTAATATCTTAGTGCTATTAAGCAACCTTTTTTCATGAAGCCATAATATAATTATACAACCAAGTGTGGAAGTTTTTATTCTTATATCTAAGAAGGGTACAGCAAAACTACTAAGTACTCCATCTTCCAAGGAGTACTTTGACCTCAGAGGTCACAGCAACTATCCCACCAACACCAAAAGCAGCTGCTTTTCAAGGAAGACATGTTAAGATTCTATCCTGTTGCCCCACCCATACTTCTTACACCCTCCCTGACGCTGTCCTCTACCCACTGTTATGCCCAGCCGCCCGGCCAGTTTCCATTTTGACTTTGGTTACAGAGGGAAACTTGGATGACACACATCGTGGATAGAACTTCAGCTGAATCCTTACGACTGGATACTGAGGGTCACAAGGACAGTAACAATGTAACATAGATAGGAACACACTGAATCATAGCTAAACAAAGGAAAGATCTCACTGTTTGGTAAGATTTAGAGCGAAACCCTCAGATACAGTCAGTTTACCAGCGGTGCAACTTTTATTGACACTCCTTTGGTAAAGATGTGTAAAAAGCCTTAACATAGCTTCATGTTTTATTGCACTAAGATGCTGAATAGAAGTCAGAAGAAATAAGGAACTTAAACTCCACGATTTGTCAATAATGGTAAGACAAGGTGTCTTTGTTTGAAAAACAGCCCCCTTCGCATCTACAAAACTCACCTCACACCTCAAATATGAACTCAATTAAGAAGTATCTGCTGCGTCTCAGATATCTCGGTCATGCATCATGGGCTAAGAACATGTCCACTTCCAGCATGTTGTGTTTTCCTACCTGCCCAGCCACTCTGAGATGAAGCCCACACAGAAGGAGGAGAGCATGCCACCGATGGAGAATATGGCCACAGACAGCGACCAGAGGGAGGTCAGGGTTCCTGTGGTGATGGGTTCTCCATACCGGTGGATCCATGTCGCATTGTAGTCCTCCTCAATGATCTGCAGAGGATGTACAAAGAAAAAATGTGATAACTAATTAAGCTATAGCAAATAAGTATAAAAAGCTCTGGGATTATTTGTTGTAAATCCACATGAGACACAGTTGATTTGCAGCACCCTCCACACTGATTGGCACTCCAGCTATTAATACATTGTACAAATCCTCTTAGTCATGGGACAGTGTTAGTCTTCTCTTGTAACATTTCACAAGGTTGGAGCATGCAGAAAGAGAGATTCTTAGACTTTTCCTCTTTTCACAATCTACCTCGATCATTTATGATTCGAGTCTGGAGGCTGACATGGGCATCACAGAAGGTTGATGCAATATCTTTGGCCATGGGCTTTGGATCATTATCTTGCTAAAAGACCCAGTGACTAAACCATTACGATGACGACACATAAATCAATAGTAAACCACTTTACTGTGATTTTGCCTGCCTCGTGCATGCGTTTGGGTCCGCCAAAACAACAAACCTTATCAGAGATTACCCTCCCTGGTGCAATGTACTCTAACAAGGCTCCCAGTGCTTTTGAAAAAAATAGGCCCACAGCATCAAAGGTCCTCCATCGTACTTAAAAGTGGGCATCAGGTGCTTTTAAATATAATTATCGTTTCCTTTACTCCAGACCTATCTGAAGCGTTTGTTGTCAAAAGGCTTATCTCAGTCTCACCTGACCAAAGCACACATTTCCAGTCTCATTAGACTTCAACAAGCGCACGTTTATGATAGTGGGCCAGAAAAGGAGTTTTACTACAATGTTTCATAAACAGCCGTTTGGCATGAAGACAGCATCTGACAGTTGTTATGGAGACTTGATGACCCCAGGATGCCTCTTTTTGCTGCAGTCCTTGCTGCAAGACTGACCATTGGAAATTTATTTTACCTCCCTTTGTATCCTCCTCACAGTGAGTGACGTCAAGAAAAAAACATCCTTGACCAGCCTTGTTTGTCACAAGTTCAGTTGTTTCAGACTTTTTAAGCATTGCCCTGCTAGATATGTGCGGGTTTTAGCAAGTTGTTGTTTTATTGGAATCATTTCCTGACTCTTTAAGATGGAAGACATACATCTGCTTGACTTTAACGCCATGTTCTGTTGTCTTTCCTATATTGAAGACCAAAAAGAAATCAGCCTGTGTGTCATTTCATGTTATACCCCAAAAACAACAGGACACCATGGATTATTATTTAAAAGTTTTTAGAATCTCTTAACATTAGATTTTACCCCGAATAATAAATGTTTTCAGTCAGAGATTATAATTCTGCTATCAAAGATGAACTTATTTTAAGGTTTAAACACAACTTTACCAATAAAAGAGTATTGTGTTCTATAGATGTAAATGGAACAAACAAATGCAGTTAACATTTGATGGTGTTACATTTATAGCCACCAAACTAAACCAAAAAAAGCAAAGTCTGGGTTAATGTGCTTTTGTTTGTTTGAGTGTTTACAGTAAACCAGCTTCAACAGCAGCAGATCTCTGGGTACCAGCAGCCAAGACCAACCCACAGCAGACTGCATTTTCTGTTTGTCTCTTTGCAAAGCTGTTAACTCTTTCTGTTGCACCAAACAAACTGTCTGCAGATTTGACATATCTCAATGAAAGCATTTAGCTACTTTGCAATAACAGTGCCATTCATGTAATGTTCAAATGTTCAATATGACATTTTCACTAAGCACTACCATACTAAAGCATCAAATGTGGTGACAAAATGAGCATTAAGTCAGTCTTTAATGAACCATGTGTTTCATATGTATATATTTTGGGTACTGAGAATAACTTTGAGATCATGTTTGCTTCAAAATATGACAGACAAGTCATTTCATGTCTCCTCCTTCATCATAAAACAAACTGCAATATGATTTTATTTTCATAAAATTAAAAGCATTTCCTGTTTTTCCATAATTATTATGCTGTTATCCTTATACATGATTCCTGATGTGTTTATTTTCTTTTGTCTGGATGAGCTCAGGACATCACATTCCAGCTGAACCTCTATCTTTTCTGTTTCCTAAACACCATCTGACAATGTTTTGCTTTGACATGCTACCTTGTAAAAACAGAAAGTAAGGAGAACGTCTGTCAAAAGGTGTTGGATAAACAGAAAAACACATTGGCATTATGGTAACAATGCCCCCTGTAAACATTTTGAGTGTGTGGGGCTGGCTTAACAAGCACAACAACGCAATGTAGTCTGTGTTATAGTGAAACTGTAAGGGTTCAGTCCATCAGAACATCTGTGAACATCAATTTTCATGTTTTGCCACAAATTCCCTATTGGATTTAGGTACGCTTTGATGGACACAAATATGCTTTGAGCTAAACCATTCCATTGTATCTCTGGCTGCATGTTTAAGGCTGTTCTCCTGTTGGAAGGTGAGCCTCCACCCCATCCTCAAGTCTTTTGCAGCTTCTAACAGGTTTCTTTCCAGGATTCCCCTGTATTTAGCTCCATCCATCTTCAAATCAACTATTTCCCGCTTCCATCTCCCTGCTGAATATAAGCATCACCACAATATGATGCTTCCACCACCCTGTGTTACCTTGGGAATAATGTGTTCAGGGTGAAGTGCACAAAGCATGTGGCATGTAGGCACATTTTGGTCTCATCTTACCAGAGCACAGCCATATTGTGCAAATTGTGAACAGGATGTCTTATCAACGGCTTACTTTTTGGCACTCTTTGATAAAGGCCAGATTTGTGTAATGCTATAGTCCTATCAACAGATTCTGCAAACCTGAGCAGTGGATTTGTAGAGCTCCTTCAGAGTTACCATTGGTCTCCTAGCTGCTTCTCTTGTTTTGTAAATTAATACATGTAAAAAAAAATAATAATAAAATGAAAAGAAAAGAAATGAGGTGGATAAATAAAATAAGGAAAATGCAACATCTGTAGCTAAATCTCCATGGCTCCTGCTCTATTCATCTCTTCACCAATTTGTATGAGCACATTAACATATGGTTTCTTCAACTCATACATAGTATACAAACCATATCAATCCTTTTTGTTTAAGAAACCCAGTGTCCTTCGTCAAGCATTTTGATGAATTATGATGGTAAATACAGAAATCTTAAGTATATGTTGATTTAAATAATTTTCAGGAAGCATCAAAATAACTCACATCAAAATATCTCCAAACAACCTCCTGCTGATAGATATTGTTTATTAAAGTCACATAGTCACGTTTTCTACGCATTAGCAGTTAAAGAAAATTACTTTTAATCATCAGCTGTCAAAGACTTAAAAATTGTCCCAGAGAAACAGACGAAAACATCCCATTGTCATAATGGAGCGTTTCTTTAAACTCTGAGGAGAACACAACCACAAATTCAGGGCAGCGTTTTAACAGATTTATTTGTGAAAAAATGAACGGGGCAAGACAGAGATCCAGACAACGACAGCAGGAGACTGGTTCTTTCCCGGAAAGGAAGGTGACAGGGTTATGGATATCCCAGGGGAATTAGAAGGCGTTTTCTTTCAGGAGGATTTGTTCAGGGACTTACAGCCAGAGTGGTAGTGGCTTAGCTGGGGAGGAAAGTCCTTCCTCTGTGATGGAGGTTGGCAGGATGAGTGTGGTCGGCAGCAGTTTCTTTTCTTTCCCTTAGTTCTCAAGTGACGTCTCAGCTTAAGCGTTCCCACATAGGAGGGTGGGCAAGCAGGTAACAACAGGAGAAAGGTCCTCCACAAGAAACCTTTCCCAAGCCAGGGCCAGAAGCTGAGGAGGCAGGGAGACTCACAGTAGGAGACGAGGAACACACCTTGAAGCTCGCTCAGAAACAGATCACAGGACTAGGAGCCTTAGAAACCCGACAGGGAAGGTCTGGGGAAAAAACTAGACAAGAAAAATTCCGATTAGACTCAGGAAAATGTATGCAAAGGCACTGCACACCATGGTCAGTTACCACAAAAATGTAGCAACGGCTGACATCTCCCTCCTAGTTTCAACTCCTTAAGAAGCCCAGTGATTAGACTCAATCAGCAGCACCGGCCAGGGAACGCTCTAGAGCAGAGGGAAGGAAAAAAAAACACACAAACTGCACACCAACACAGAGACCTGACATTACCCCCTCCACAAAGGACTAGACAAGACTGGTTTTATCTGGGACACATGGAATGTGGGGTGGACACGATAATGGGATGGCAACTGCAAACGAACGGTGGTGGGACTGATGATACACTCTATCTTGAAGGGCCCCAAAAATCTCAGAGCCTTTAAAGGAAAATTCTGGGAGGACAACCAAACCTCCTGTCCCGGGGAATAAGTGGGGGCGAGTCTTCTCTTCTTATCGGTGTACTTCTTGTTTTGAGTAGCGGTGCGTTGGAGGCCGGTCTTAGTTTGGTTCCAGATTCTCTTACAGGAAAGGATGTGACTACGGACAGATGGAAGAATGGGGTCAGGAAAGGCAGCAGGGAGGAGTGAAGGCTGGAAACCAATAGATGCCTCAAACGGCGAGAAGCCGGATGCAGCAGATATGTGGCTATTGTGTGCAAATTCGACCCAGGATAGATGTTGAGTCCAAGAGGTAGGATTATTGTTACACAAACAACGAAGAGTGCTCTCAAGCTCTTGGTTGAGCCTTTCGCATTGCCCGTTGTTCTGGGGGTGGTGGCCAGAAGAGGTCTGGGATCTAGCCCCTAAAGATGAACAAAAGTCCCTCCAAACCCGAGAGACAAACTGTGGACCTCGATCAGAGAGAATCACTGTGGGGATACCATGTAACCTAAAAACATGATTTATCAAGAGCCTAGCTGTCTCGGAGGCAGAGGGGAGCTTAGTGAGAGCCACTAAGTGACAAGCTTTAGAAAAACTGTCAATGATTGACAGAATGACCGTCTTGTTTCTGGATGGGGGAAGTCCAGTAACAAAATCCAAGGCTCTGTGTGACCAAGGACAACTAGGAACTGGTAAAAGTTGAAGATAACTTGCCGGGGGTTGGTATGATAGTTTGTTTCTAGCGCGGATAGCACAAGAAGAAACAAACTCAGCAGTGTCCTTATTTAAAGAGGGCCACCAGAAATAATGGCGAAGAAAATCAATAGTGCGGCTAGTTCCAGGATGGCCCGAGAACTTAGAAGAGTGGCCCCATTGTAACACTCTGGGTCTTACAGTTTCTGGGAGGAATAGGCGGCCAGGCAAACCTCCACCTGGGTCAGGTTCATCCAGTTTTGCTTGGTGTATAAGGCCTTCAAGTTCCCAGGACAATGCTCCCACAACGCAGGATGGGGGAATAATGGGTTCTGGTTCAGCCTCCTCTTCAGAGGCAGAAAACTGTCTGGACAAAGCATCAGGCTTTACATTCTTTGAACCTAGACGGTAGGTGATAGAAAAATTGAAACGGGAAAGGAAAAGTGACCAGTGTGACTGGCGGGGGTTAAGGCGCTTGGCTTTCTGGATATTAGTCAGGTTTTTGTGGTCTGTCCAGATAACGATGGTTAGGGAAGAACCCTGTAACCGGTATCTCCACTCCTCAAGCGACATCTTTATGGCGAGTAGTTCTCTGTCTCCAACATCATAATTTCTTTCAGCGGGGGAGAATCACCTAGAGAAAAAACCACATGGGTGCAACTTGCCATCTTCCGGGGACTGTTGAGAGAGGACTCCTCCAACCCTGGGCTCAGATGCATCAACCTCCAGGATAAACTGTTCCTTGAGATTGGGATGGGTTAGAACAGGAGCAGAAGCAAAACGCTGCTTGAGGGTGGCGAAAGCCTCCTCTGCCTGGGGAGACCATATAAATGGTTGTTTAATGGATGTCAGGGCAGTAAGAGGAGAAGCAATTAGGCTGTAGTCCTGGACAAAGCATCTGTAAAAATTGGCAAAACCTAGAAAGCGTTGAAGCTGTTTGGCTTGTTGGGGTTGGCCACTCCAAAACTGCAGAAATCTTGCTGGGGTCTGGCTTCACCTGTCCACTCTCAAAGATAAATCCAAGAAAGGTTACAGTGGGGACATGAAATTCACACTTCTCAGTCTTTATTACAGACTGTTCTCTAAAAGTCTCTGCAACACTGACCGGACATGATGATGGTGATCCTTTGGGTTCTTTGAAAAAATGAGGATGCCATCCAGATAGACAAATTCAAATACGTTCAGGAAATCCCTCAGGACGTCATTTACAAGGGCCTGGAAGACAGCTATGTATGCAAAGGCACTGCACACCAAAACCAAAAGGCATAACTAAATACTCAAAATGTCCGATTGGAGTCTTAAAGGCTGTTTTCCATTTGTCCCCTTCCCGAATCCGAATAAGATGATAGGCGTTACGCAGATCAAGTTTTATGAAAATAGATGCTCCTTGAACTGCTTCAAAGGCTGAGGAGAGAAGGGGAAGAGAGCATTTATTCTTGATGGTTATGTTCTTTAAGCTGCGATAGTTGATGCAAGGCCTCAGAACACTAGAGCAGAGGGAAGGAAAAAAAAACACACAAACTGCGCACCAACACAGAGACCTGACACCCATGGAAGATAGTTCATACCCAAAATAGGCTTCTAAAGATGAAATAGTAAAGCGGTGAAATTACCAGCACCCACTTACTGTTCCTGTTTACATACAAGCTAGTGTTAGCACTGCGGCACAGCTAGCTGTTATAAGAAGTTAGAAAATCAGCAGAGGGAACTTGCATGAGCTATTGCCTCTAAAATAAGCCAAAGGCCCTTGTTTAGTTTTTCACAGCAAATAATTTTTGCTCTGTGCTAACCAATAGGGAGTTGTTTTTTTAGTAGAATGTTCTTTTAATAGTAGCAAGTCTGAGAAGATGAAGTGAGACATACAGATGCACAATCAAGGCATTATTTTGGCAATAGCGGTTCATAGTGTTATTGCGGTAGCACAAAAAAATAAATACTGACACTATTTGCAGCTGATTTATTGTATCTAAATAGTCAATAGAAGGTATTATTTTCACCTTTTGAGGTGCATTGATGACTCCAATGTTGTATCCAAACGTTAGCGATCCCAGAACAGCAGTGAAGACCGATAGAGCAAGGGTTCCAGTCACTGTCTGCAGGGCAAACAAACAAAACAACACAAAAAGACCACAAAAATATTACTAGTTGTAGCCTGGTAGTAATACTGGAAAGTGTGCTGATGTTATAGGTGATGTCCCACATAATTTCTTTCAAATGAAAATGGACAAATGCGTAAAAGGTGAATATCTAAAGATTCTGTGTGTTTGGATGAGGTTAACCTTTAATTGGGTTATTAGCAAGATGTCAAAATCCCCCTAGCTTACTATTTTGACAAGTGCTGTAATGTCAAGAACTTATTAAGCACGACTGCCAGATTGTTCTAGAGAGCAAGGCTGACGGTTTTCCAGTTTTCTACCACGATGGCAATATGGCAATGTCATAGTTTTGTTGTCTGCATAAAGGATTTTTGGTACAAGGACTGCTACCACGTCCAACTATATTAAAGAGTCAGAGAGGTTGGTATGGAGCCAGTCAAAAACAAAAACACAGCCTTGTTTTACCAAATGCTTTGTGTGTTTATACTTTTAACTCTAAATACAGTATATTTGATTTTGTTTTCCATAAGATGAACATCAGCCGGGAAAAGCTAGCAGAGGTGTAGCTGTTTTATATGATTTCCCATACATCACTGAAGTGATATTTTAGCATCCATTAAAAATATAAAATCTTGCACTATAGCAAGATACATTAGAAACGACAGTGGCAATGGTGGTAGGGGTTTGAATCTCTCACTATGTCCTTGGGCTTTCACCTGCTTTGCCTGCTGATGGTGGTCAGAAGGCCCGGTGGCGCCGATTGTATGGGAGTCTCGGTTCTTCCAGTGAATGATTGGGTGGATGACTGATTGAATGTATTTCTTAGCAAGCCGCTGCATTGCGCTGAGATCTAGGCTGTATTTAAACAGTTAGGTAATATTAACTATAAATAAGCTTGATCCTGACCAGAGACAATCCCTTCAGTGTCATCCATGACCTGAACTTTCACTTCCCTCAGGTTTCCCGTCAGGAACCGGGCACTTGTCTGAGCTGTGACAGATAAGATGACCTTGGGGAATCGAGGTCCACCACCCATTGAAAGGGTTGAACTTTCATGCATCATACAAAAATTTAAATGTCTGACAATAAACCTGTGGTTTCATGTTAATCTTTCACACATTTTGTGTTGTCATCTACATCTCTGACCAAACAATGTCTGGAAAGAGGCGTTGGTTACACAGAAATCTCTGGAGCCATGATTGAACAACTTGACCTCATAAAAAGGTAACATTCTGATAATGTGGCCCTGGTGAGAGAAAAAGGATACATGTATCTAATTATATTTGTGCACTAGATAAAACCTCAGGTTTGTAGAAACAACATTGATGACAAAAGTGAGCCAAGTTTCTTTTGCAAATGCAATCCTCTATTTTTCTTACATTCAGTTCTTGTAATCATTTACCAAAGTTTGGCCCATCATAAAGCGTCAAATTCAGCCATATTGCCACGTCTTGACCTTGCTGTGTTAAGTCTCTAAATAAGCGCTGTTTAGCATTTTTAGCATTGTGGGTAAAGGTAAATAGTGCTTCATGAGTGAAAATTCATTGCAAGCACAACTAAATACTCTGTAATTCATTGAGTCACAGTTGCCAGGATATAACCTGTGCATCAGGATACATGTCTTACATGTCAGAATCCTGTATGGCTAATACAAAATTCATTATATTAAGAAACTAAATTGCCTCTGATCTGTTGGTGTTACAATTGCAACCAACTGCAGGCTTGGTCAATAAATGATTCCTTTTTAAAGCCTTCACACAAGTCTTTTTATAGGAGCTGATACTTTGGTGAACATGACAGAAAAAAGTTGACCATGACTGTTTATGATCCAGGATCGCTCCAGAATTGATTTCTCCCAAATCTTTCCTCTCAAACCAAACTTAAACGATTACACTTGACTTCTCAAGGTGAGATTTTTTCTTTTTTTACACTATGGTATTCAAAGCCACTAATATTGTCAAACCATGCTTAAAGTGAAATAAAAATATTGGATTACTAATCTTACTAATCTTCACTTTTATGTTATTTGTTTTAGTTGACTGAAATTCAGTTTTTCTTTGCAAAACTGAAATGCAATATCTCAGAGAGATTTTGATTGGTAAAATGTTCAGCTTAAAATGCGCACTTGCTGGTTAAATAATAAACAATTTTCCTGTAAGACACAACTCCCCAAATCATTTTGCAACTATAAAACAGAGAGTAAAGGTTACCTCCCCTCCGAGCTGCTGAAACCCGGCCGGCATGACTTTGACAGCTTTAAGCACCCGGTCTCAGATGGTGACAGATGCGTCTGGTGCCAAATGGAGACGACCCCGGACTGAAACCCGCGCAATCAGCAGCGAAAACAAAAATAAACGGAACAATATAATATAATCCAAATCAGAAAAGCCCCAAAGTGTACAAATCTGCTGCGCCCCGGAGCGCAGGTTGCCCTCTCTTCTGTATAAGGTTTGTGTTGCCAGTCCAGCTCGGATAGAATGACGACGTTGCGCAAATGCGCATTCTCTTTCGTACATGTAGGAGCGGAGAGGGAGGAAGAAGAGGGAGATGAAGGGTCGGGAGAGAGAGGGACGCTGCTCTGAAGAGGTCGAGACGCAAGCAGGAAGCTGCCTTGACCTTAACTGTCATTGGCTGAAGGGGAGACCCAGAGCCGGCCCAAGGCCGAATAAGCCCCTAAGCAGAATTTCATTTAGGGGCCCACTTCCAGGTACTCCTACCAGCCACTAGAGCGTCAATGGCCTCCCTTTAAACCGATCTGGCATAACATTATGACCACAGATAGGTGAAACAGCATCTTGTTAAAGCCTTCAGACGACTTCTACGTATTTTGTCAAATTACATACTTCAATATATTTTGCTGGGATTGTATATGATAAACCGGCATGTAGTTGGTGATTTTTTGACGAATAGAAATCTACACAGTGTGGTGTGCATCTACAGGTCCTTCTCAAAATATTAGCATATTGTGATAAAGTTCATTATTTTCCATAATGTCATGATGAAAATTTAACATTCATATATTTTAGATTCATTGCACACTAACTGAAATATTTCAGGTCTTTTATTGTCTTAATACGGATGATTTTGGCATACAGCTCATGAAAACCCAACATTCCTATCTCACAAAATTAGCATATTTCATCCGACCAATAAAAGAAAAGTGTTTTTAATACAAAAAACGTCAACCTTCAAATAATCATGTACAGTTATGCACTCAATACTTGGTCGGGAATCCTTTTGCAGAAATGACTGCTTCAATGCGGCGTGGCATGGAGGCAATCAGCCTGTGGCACTGCTGAGGTCTTATGGAGGCCCAGGATGCTTCGATAGCGGCCTTTAGCTCATCTAGAGTGTTGGGTCTTGAGTCTCTCAACGTTCTCTTCACAATATCCCACAGATTCTCTATGGGGTTCAGGTCAGGAGAGTTGGCAGGCCAATTGAGCACAGTGATACCATGGTCAGTAAACCATTTACCAGTGGTTTTGGCACTGTGAGCAGGTGCCAGGTCGTGCTGAAAAATGAAATCTTCATCTCCATAAAGCTTTTCAGCAGATGGAAGCATGAAGTGCTCCAAAATCTCCTGATAGCTAGCTGCATTGACCCTGCCCTTGATAAAACACAGTGGACCAACACCAGCAGCTGACACGGCACCCCAGACCATCACTGACTGTGGGTACTTGACACTGGACTTCTGGCATTTTGGCATTTCCTTCTCCCCAGTCTTCCTCTAGACTCTGGCACCTAGATTTCCAAATGACATGCAGAATTTGCTTTCATCCAAAAAAAGTACTTTGGACCACTGAGCAACAGTCCAGTGCTGCTTCTCTGTAGCCCAGGTCTGGGGAATGTGGCACCTGTAGCCCATTTCCAGCACACGCCTGTGCACGGTGGCTCTGGATGTTTCTACTCCAGACTCAGTCCACTGCTTCCGCAGGTCCCCCAAGGTCTGGAATCGGCCCTTCTCCACAATCTTCCTCAGGGTCCGGTCACCTCTTCTCGTTGTGCAGCGTTTTCTGCCACACTTTTTCCTTCCCACAGACTTCCCACTGAGGTGCCTTGATACAGCACTCTGGGAACAGCCTATTCGTTCAGAAATTTCTTTCTGTGTCTTACCCTCTTGCTTGAGGGTGTCAATAGTGGCCTTCTGGACAGCAGTCAGGTCGGCAGTCTTACCCATGATTGGGGTTTTGAGTGATGAACCAGGCTGGGAGTTTTAAAGGCCTCAGGAATCTTTTGCAGGTGTTTAGAGTTAACTTGTTGATTCAGATGATTAGGTTCATAGCTCGTTTAGAGACCCTTTTAATGATATGCTAATTTTGTGAGATAGGAATTTTGGGTTTTCATGAGCTGTATGCCAAAATCATCCGTATTAAGACAATAAAAGACCTGAAATATTTCAGTTAGTGTGCAATGAATCTAAAATATGTGAATGTTAAATTTTCATCATGACATTATGGAAAATAATTAACTTTATCACAATATGCTAATATTTTGAGAAGGACCTGTACAGTGCTGTGAAAAGTATTTGGCCCCTTACACATTTCTTCTGTTTTTGCTCTTTTTTTGGACACCTAAATAGTTCACATCATGAAACAAGTTTTATTCTAAGTTTTACTTCAGTTAAATTCTGAAAAGCAATTTAGAGATGATTTCATTTATTAAGGTGGAAAAGCTATCCAAATCAGCCTGGTTCTATGTGAAAATATGATTGGCCCCTTTGTTAAATCAGTAATCAACCATATTTTACTACATTTCACTACAAATGACTACAGGCCTGTTGTTCTGACGTCTGTGGTCATGAAATCCTTTGAGCTTCTGGTGATGAAACATCTGGACATCACAGGGCAAACAGGTCAGCAGATGATGCAGTGAACTTGGGACTACACTTCATCCTCAGTCAGCCAGGGATGTACGACAGGATCCTGTGTGTAAACTTCAACACCATCAACCCAGACATCTTACATCCGAAGCTGTTCATGATTAAACAAGGAGAAAAATTGGGCAACAATGGCAGCCATGGGAGAGGTCTAAATTCAAAACCACTGATGACCAAAAAGAACACAAAGGCCCATCTCACATTTACCAAAAATCATCTTGACGTATATTGTGTGCATACAAGACAAAGTAATACTTTTTGGAAGGTTTGCTTACATCTACTGTAAGATTTACAGAACATTTTGACAGCCAAACATGGTGGTGGACCACATTATCAGAATGCATGGGATAACCAATTTCCCTTCATATATTCTGCATCTCAGCATCCCCGCAACTTCCTCCCTCACCTGTCCACTGTGTTCATTGGTCTTCATGAAGCTGTTCATTCTCCAACAATCCACACAGGAAGATTCTGTTTACTAGAGGTACACCTGGATTTAATTTAAAGGTATCATGGGGGCAGAATATGAATGCAAGTCACACCTCTCAGATTTTTCTTTGTAAAAAAATTCATCTCTCATTTTATTATCATTGCATAATTATGCACTACTGCGTGTTGCCCAATTACATATTCCTCATATATCCTAACATGATATGTTGACGTCTAAGGTGGCAACCTGAAGAAAAGTGAAAAAGATTGAGGAGTGCGAAAACCTTTTCAAGGCCCCATATAGTCCACTGGACTTTTTGAAGATTTTGCCACCCCTTTGCAACCTGCAGGACCAAAAATGTAATGCATGTAAACGTATTAGATTTTATGAGGTAAAAATAACAACATGTGTTGAGTATAGTTCAGCATGGTTCAATATTTCTCATGTGCAGCAAATAAGGGCTCGTCTTTGCCATTGTCTTTCATCCCAACAGGCTTAAATCTCTTTCTATTTCAGATCACATGCCAAAGAGGTCACATTCCCCCCTCTCTCACACCACCACCCCTTCCCCGCTGATCCCTGTCTGTCATTTACAACAAAGCTTAATCCTCCCCCAGCAGGCAACAGGTGCACTCTAAATCTGGGCAGTGGCACCTGAGTTAGGAGCGTGGGAGTGGCTGGACACAAAATTTAGGGGAAGTATGAGTAAAGGGGGGTGTGTGTGTTTTGTAAGTCTTGCATGGGTGCAGGACGTTTGCCAAACAACTTTGCAGGCAGAAGCACCTCCTCAACATCCATCTCTCCTAGGTGCGTTGCTTTTCCCTTTTGCGAAACAGCTTGACCCCCCTTCTCTTAAAAGCCAACCGAGTCATGTGTGACTCCAACTAAATGCAGAGAAACTTTACACCATCAGCACGGTGGGGAAGAACCCCTGCCAGCATAGTTTGAATGCTTATGTGTTCAGCCGGGAGGAGAAAGAGACGGGATAGTATTCCAGAGGAGATCATATGAATTCATACAGAGACGGCCAAGAACAAGAACAGACTTCGACAACTGTACACATTTCCACTGGATCCCGTCACCCTGCTCATTTTAACTGGACTGGAGACTGGAACTAGTGACACCAGCCAAGTTTTTTATACCGGCCGAGAACATCACACCACCATAAACATGCACCATGTGATCGATCTCGTTTGATGCACGGAAACAGCATGTGTAAATACTGTTCCTCTTCATCGTGACCTATATATAAGACGGGTGTGTGTGTGAGAGGTTTGCGTGGATGGTTGGGGTCATCTGGTTCAAATATGCTACAGTACATGAAGTTGGTTAATGGATGTCAAGTGCTGACATTCAGACGTCTATCGACCTGCCATTCTTAGGTGCAACTGCTAGAAATAAATGCTCAATGCCAGTGAGTGGCTGGCTCCTCATCATGTGTTTGCATATCAGATTAGATTTTGTTGGGCTTTTAATGTTTTGTTTTGTTTTGTTTTGTTTTGTTTTGTTTTGTTTTGTTTTGTTTTGTTTTGTTTTGTTTTGTTTTGTTTTGTTTTGTTTTGTTTTGTTTTGTTTTGTTTTGTTTTGTTTTGTTTTGTTTTGTTTTGTTTTGTTTTGTTTTGTTTTGTTTTGTTTTGAGATGATTGAAAAACAAACAATTTCTGTGATTTATTTTAAACAAATATTGATGGTGCACAAGCTGAAATGTATGGTGTAATTCCCCCCATTCCATCCATGGTCAAAAATATACATTCCTCCTTATATTTAGATAAATGTCCAAACGTGTGATCAAGTTGCATCCTGACTACAAGCTTTTTTTATAATTCTGGCTGGAAATGTGACCGCTCTTCTTGGGACAATAGGTAGAGTTCATTTAAAATGGTGCATTGATTAGTAAATGCTAACGAATTTAATTTATATAACACTTTTGTAGAGACACTGACAACTCAAAGTGCTTTGCTCTAAAGCCACATATTCACTCGGCTAACAAACATGCTTTCATTCACTTTCATTCAGATATACAGATCGGTTTGCAACTTGGAGATAAGTACCTTGTCTGGGGGCACATCAACATAGGATGAGGAGAAAACTGGAATTGATCCTATAACCTCTCTACAACAGGAGGACTACTCCTCTCATGAATCTCCAGCACTCCAATTGATTAGCAGGGATTTTCTTTTGATGTGTGACCGAGTGTCATTATCCTGTTGGATCATCCAACCATCACATTTTAAACATTAAGCTGTGCTTTGAGATGAAGGTGAAAAAGTCCCTCAGCGTGATGGCGATCCTCATCATCACCGTGCTTCGCAGGGGTCTTTGGTTTGAAAGCTTCACTATGACTCCTCCAAACATACTTCTTGTCCTTGTGGAATAACAGCTGTCCATTTGTCCAGTGCTAATTTTCAGGAATCCTTTTTGGACCAGGGGCATCCTCCACGCTCATGACAATGTACAGGTCCTTCCCAAAATATTAGCATATTGTGATAAAGTTCATTATTTTCCATAATGTCATGATGAAAATTTAACATTCATATATTTTAGATTCATTGCACACTAACTGAAATATTTCAGGTCTTTTATTGTCTTAATACAGATGATTGTGGCATACAGCTCATGAAAACCCAAAATTCCTATCTCACAAAATTAGCATATCATTAAAAGGGTCTCTAAACGAGCTATGAATCTAATCATCTGAATCAACGAGTTAACTCTAAACACCTGCAAAAGATTCCTGAGGCCTTTAAAACTCCCAGCCTGGTTCATCACTCAAAACCCCAATCATGGGTAAGACAGCCGACCTGACTGCTGTCCAGAACGCCACTATTGACACCCTCAAGCAAGAGGGTAAGACACAGAAAGAAATTTCTGAACGAATAGGCTGTTCCCAGAGTGCTGTATCAAGGCACCTCAGTGGGAAGTCTGTGGGAAGGAAAAAGTGGCAGAAAACGCTGCACAACGAGAAGAGGTGACCGGACCCTGAGGAAGATTGTGGAGAAGGGCCGATTCCAGACCTTGGGGGACCTGCGGAAGCAGTGAACTGAGTCTGGAGTAGAAACATCCAGAGCCACCGTGCACAGGCGTGTACAGGAAATGGGCTACAGGTGCCACATTCCCCAGGTCAAGCCACTTTTGAACCAGAAACAGCAGCAGAAGCGCCTGACCTGGGCTACAGAGAAGCAGCACTGGACTGTTGCTCAGTGGTCCAAAGTACTTTTTTCGGATGAAAGCAAATTCTGCATGTCATTCGGAAATCAAGGTGCCAGAGTCTGGAGGAAGACTGGGAAGAAGGAAATGCCAAAATGCCAGAAGTCCAGTGTCAAGTACCCACAGTCAGTGATGGTCTGCTGCTGGTGTTGGTCCACTGTGTTTTATCAATTGCAGGGTCAATGCAGCTAGCTATCAGGAGATTTTGGAGCACTTCATGCTTCCATCTGCTGAAAAGCTTTATGGAGATGAAGATTTCATTTTTCAGCACGGCCTGGCACCTGCTCACAGTGCCAAAACCACTGGTAAATGGTTTACTAACCATGGTATCACTGTGCTCAATTGGCCTGCCAACTCTCCTGACCTGAACCCCATAGAGAATCTGTGGGATATTGTGAAGAGAACGTTGAGAGACTCAAGACCCAACACTCTGGATGAGCTAAAGGCCGCTATCGAAGCATCCTGGGCCTCCATAAGACCTCAGCAGTGCCACAGGCTGATTGCCTCCATGCCACGCCGCATTGAAGCAGTCATTTCTGCAAAAGGATTCCCGACCAAGTATTGAGTGCATAACTGTACATGATTATTTGAAGGTTGACGTTTTTTGTATTAAAAACACTTTTCTTTTATTGGTCGGATGAAATATACTAATTTTGTGAGACAGGAATTTTGGGTTTTCATGAGCTGTATGCCACAATCATCCGTATTAAGACAATAAAAGACCTGAAATATTTCAGTTAGTGTGCAATGAATCTAAAATATATGAATGTTAAATTTTCATCATTACATTATGGAAAATAATGAACTTTATCACAATATGTTAATATTTTGAGAAGGACTTGTAGAACAGGCGTCACTGTGGACAGTGACAGTAGTCTTTCAGCAGTTTCCATGTCTCGGGAGGGCACTTCCTGGCTTATTCCTTGGCATTCTAATACATTTTTTTCTTCTGAGGGCAACAATCTGGGTCAGATGGTTGAATGTTGGACCCAATTGAGTGTTCCAACCAGGCAAGATCCTAAACACACATCTCAGCTGGTTTTGGAAAGTGTATGTTACAGCGCCTCTTTGTGGTTTGATTGGAAATTTCACCAACTTTCACACCTCTTATTGGAAACTTTTATTTTAATTGAACTTGAGTTAAATAAAAATTATTTTAGATCTTTTGCACCTGATATGTCTCATGTTCAGTGAGCTTATTGTTCTTTAGATACAGTTGTAAATGCAAAGAACAATCAAAGAAAATTGACATGTTATTCTGAAGGTAATAAAAGGTTTAAATGAAAATAAAAAATAAAAATAGTCTTTATATTTTACCTTTAAGATTAATGAGATGGAATTATACACAGTTGGGTTCTTTTTGAAATAAAGGGAGGCCTTTAAAGGCAATTCATTGCACTGGATTTTATTTAGGGGTATCAGAGTGAAAATGCCTGAATACAAATATCACACATTTTAACTTTTTAGTTGCAAAGAAATCTGAAAACTGTCATTTTGCCTTCCACATCACAGTCCTGTACTGCTTTGTTTTGGTCTGCCACATAGAAATTGAATAAAATGCAGGTTTGTGGATTTAATGTGGCAAAATGCAAATACCTTCCTGGTATACAAATACTTTTGTGTTGTAAATTAAAAGAGAGACAAATTTGCTTGCAGTCCACAACTCGGTTTATTTAAGAAGAAAGTTACACTTATTGTTGCATTCACAATACACAGATCAGGCCGAATTCAAAAATAAAATATGGTGGTCGGCTTTTTTTTGTGGGAGGACAGGAGATACAATCAGACAAAATGACCTGCAGAACAGGAAATGAAACAGAGGTATAGTTTTATTTGTTTTCATCATGGGTTCTTAAGTAGTTCCATAAAAGCATTGGACATTGTCACAATTCTGACTAGGAGGTGTGTAAATTTAAAACACAAGAAAAATGGAAAGGTGTCCAATTGTAAAGCCTTGGTCTCTTTCAGAGCCCCCACCCAACCCGCCCCTTTATTGAGAGGTAAACGGTGATGAAAGTGTTAAATTTCACATAGTAATAGATGAGCTCAGCCTTATGCAACAACATTACAAAAATAAAACAAATGGTCCGTTAGACTATTGTATCTATGAGCGTCGGTGCCATTCTGGAACAGGTTCCAACCTGACTCTGTGGCTCCTTAAGCACTTTTATTAAAGATCAAACATCACCCAGTCCCCCAAGAGGAGCTAATCAACCTTTATGTTCACAGAGATGGACGAGAGCCAAGTTTCAGAGTGAGCTATGAGGGTGTGACTCCACCTTTCACGACCAGACACCATCAGTGTTGCACAAACAGCTCTGAGCAACTGCAGCTGAAGTTCCTTCTTGCAGTGAAGAGATGTTCGATGGAAGGTGACATCATCCAGCCTGTATGAACAGAAAATTAAAAGATTTCAGAAAGTACAATAAACAGATTTCAGTTCCAACTCTGTTTTTTTGTGGGGGATGTGCATTATAATGTCAAGAATAACACCTGATTCCATGCCACATACATTTTTTCCAATTCTTCTTGAGTGATGGGATGATTTGAAAAAACTGTTTTTGCACAACTGAAATGTGGTTCAACCATATTAATTAGTTTTCCTGAAAAAAACCCATTGTGTGATGCATCATTTTACAAATTTACAGTCATATGGCATAAATTAGAGTATTAGTGAGAATTTCATTTATTTCAATAACTCAATTCACTAAGTTAATAACATTATACAGATAAATTACACACAAACAGACGTTTTAAAGCCATTTTTTCCTGTTAATTCTGATGATTTTCTGCTCACAGCTAATGAAAACATGACATTTTAGATTAGAATATTACATCAGACCAATAAAAAAAGCACTTTTTTAATGCACAAATTAGGGCTTAATGAAAAAGATGTGTAACACCTGCGTAAAAGTTGTTATTTTCATAAAGTACTTTTAATTTGACAAGCAAGCCTCAACTGAACGTATGTTCTAATTTCCTGAAAATGACAGTATTTTAATAAATTTTTACATAATCTTATAAAGAGTTAGTGTAATTTTAAACCTTTCTTTAAGATCCATATGCCTTTATACTTCATGTTTGCATGCAGCTTTAACTACGTCAGTTCTTCTGGGAAAGCTTTTCATGAGGGTTAGGAGTGTGTTTTCTTTATGTGATTTCTTTACCGGGTTAATTTAAAAGGTCCAACATTGATGTTGTATTCGAAAATCTCGCATTCAGTTAGTTCATCCCAAAGGTGCTCTATTAGGTTGAGGTCATTAACAAAATATTTTCAGACATCTCTTCTTCTTTCTTGGTTGGCGCTCCTTTAGTCCAAGTTAATGTTACACTAATCACTGTGGAAAGAAGTGTTCATGCACTTTCCAGTTCATTGTGTGTTTAAGCTTTGGTTGATCTGAACATCCTATCCCATTTTCTCTCATCTGAAGGTGAACGTTTGTGTCAGAAGGTCAAGGAATGACTGGATGTTTCAACAGGAAAACGTTCTCAAATACTAATTGAAAATGGGATGGGATTTTGGAATGGAAAAATCCTGCAATATTAAGCTTCTAGGCGGGCCTTGACCTCAGCCCTGTTAAAAATCTTCTTAAAAGTCAGGTTTGTGTCAGGAAGCCAACCAATTTAAATGAACTCTACCAATTATGATAAGAACATTATTCAAATATCATGACAGAATCACACCAAACCCTGTTTGATGGCTTCAAAATATGACTGGCAGTAGTGCAACTTTCTCATGGACATTTAACCACATATTAGTGAGATTATTTGTAAATATTTGAGTCTGCATGTATAATTTTGACATGGTGTAAATTAGAAAAATAACCCCCAATTGGGTGCCAATTCAGACATTGGCACCAAATTGCTGGTATAAAAATCATTAATGTAATGTGTCACTTAATTATTTCATTCTGGGTTCAAAACTAACATAAAATTCATTATCTATGATAGGTATATGTAATTTCTTATTCAAATGTTATATTAAGACCTACTTTGAAACAAGCTGCCTTCTCTTTTTCCACATCTTTATTATCATATTCAGCTATGAAGAGACATTTGCGGTGCTATTTATATATAATTTACATTATCATTAGTTTAATGTTGAAATCTTAACAGTAGCAATTAATATGTTAGGTAAACATGTATAGCTATGAACAATACAAAATAATAAAAGAAAAAAGGAAATAACTTAAAAGCAAGCAAAACGTTCAACACATAAAAAAGTGCCTAGAAAAACATCAAGTATTTTTTTTATCATTCTGACTTGTGTACATGAAATTTACTCATCACAATCATGAGCTGATTATGCCAATAATTTGATTATCCTCTTATCAATCATTATTAGTTATATATTTAGCTATGATTGTTTAATGTTGTTAAAAAAAACTGTTCTATATTATTCCACATAGGATAATAACACAACAGTCTTTCAACCAAGATTACAGAAGGAACATCTAGTTGTAAAATCAATATCAGTCATCATCAGTCAGTCATTTTCTACCGCTTATTCCAAAATCAATATATTGGGCAACATTTTAAAATACACTTCTTTAACATTATTTGAAATATAAATTTATAGGAACTTAATGTAACTCAGTATTGTGCAAATTAATACAACTGAAAGATAAACTCAGAAGTTATCAACGATAATTTCTTTCGGCTGAAATAGGTCATCCCACTTTGGACCGCATCAACATTAGCTAATGATTAACAAGCGAACATCTCACACAACCCTGCAGCATTGGGTAGCTGTGTTACTTGCGCACAGCAGTCGGTTCCCTGATTGGACCACACAAACATAAGCCCGCCCTTTTTGTCCTCAGACCGCTCTCTGATTGGACCGTGCTTGGACATAAATGCTCCCACTCCCGTTTGTGTTTTTAAGTGGGATTCCCCGACAACGTGCTCGGTTCTGAAAAGACAATATTTTGGCTGCTCTGTCGAATGTTTGAAAGCTTCCCCCAAATCAAATACGCGTGGGTCACCATCTCTGGAAAGAGGTAGCGCCACAGTGAAAGCAGTTGTGTGGTAATATAAGTATCCGGTCGTTAAAGTAACTATTTTAACCTAACTTTCTATTTGACGGTTAAGTTTTGCAGCAGTTTTAAGCTAGCTGTCGCGAGTTGGTATTGTCGTCATGCTAACGTAGCTAGCCTTTTATGCTAACCCTAAAACTGCGTTAAATGTAAGATGGAATGAAGACGTTTTATGTATGTGCTGAACCTGTGTTGTACAGTGGGTGTTTATTTACTTGTTGCATGCATGTTTCTTATATTTAAAGTTTCCTACTATCGAATTATTGTGTAAACAGCCGCTTTGACGAAACCCTGATGCTAACTCAAGTGAATCTAACGTTGGGTTTAATGAGAAAATACGATAGTTAATGTTTTTATGCTGTTCATGCTGCTGAAAGTTATGTTTCATTTACAACTGTAAAATAGAGAAATATATTAAATGTAAGATTTTTACTTGCGGTCGTTTCGCTGGCATTGGAGTGGTGGCTGAGAGAGGCCTACTTGTTTTTGAACTAATCCAAATGGGGGTTGAAACCGGATTTGGTTGAAACGTTTTACCTACACCTTTTAAAACAGTCCGGAAAAATGTTGTAGAGTTGATTCAATCTGTCCCTGAATGACATTTATATGAATGGTGTTTTTGAAATGTAGTCTCAAAGGAGTTGTATGTTAACAAAGATTATTTAAATTTGTAGGCAGATTGAAAGCGCTGTGAAATGATACCGGGGTCGTGTGTGTAGGTTATTTTTACATTTTAAAAGATATCGCCATGAAACATTCAACAACAACAAAAATGTTTAGATTTGTCAGTTAATTGACCCATAATACATTTTTATTCAGCTCTAAGGTTGGTATATTTCCACCTGTACAAACTACAATATAAACAATTCTGCTTTTTTAAAAACAAAAATGTGTTTTTTCATGTAAATATTGTTAAATGCTGATATTCAGATGAATCATTTCCCATATTTGTTGGAATCTGCCCCCTTCGCTGTCCAATTAAACACGTAATCACATATGAGATTGTGATTTTTGTTATTTAGGGACTTTAGGTGGTGATTTTTTTATTTATTTTTTAATTAACATGTCTTCAAGTAAATCAAACATAGTTTTGTGTAATTAAAACCTCAGCCATAAGCCCTGACTACAGTGCTTATGGTAATTAGACTAATGAGTGATATTCTAGGCATGTTTATGTTGTCAGCGAAAATGTTCAAAACTGGAACCAGCTGTAGCAAACAAGGTGTGGTTTTTAACTGGGGTTGGAGGAGGAGTAGCATAAATGGCTTCAGGTCAGTTCCCACCCCCCATTTTGCTTTATATGTTGCCATTTCATTGCTTCCTCCTTCCGTTTCATGCCGATGTATTTTTTTTTAAACGTCACACATGTTTTCTTGTTTGTACTTATATATTTTAAAGAAATGTGAAGAAGCAAAGTAATGTTCACATCTCAGATTCCTTATTTGTACAGGGTTTTCTAAAAACTTTGTAATATGCCATATTCATTTTTATTTTAGCTGTGATCCTAATTTTGGTGACTCGTGAAATATGACAGATTATGGCCCCTGTTTAAACCAAAGTGGCATTTGAGCAGCATTGTGCTTACAGATAAATTGAGCCATTAACTCTCATGTCTTTACTATAGCTTATGAGTACAGGGACCGGCTTCCAAGCACAATCATCAATCAATTTCATACATAAACGGCAGCCACAGGCTTGCTGATAGAAAGCAACGTAATGTTTTTTTTTGTTTGTTTTTTTACAATTAAAGAAGTTGCAGCATTTTTAAGTCTGTAATTTTGATTTAATTTATGTCCCTTAATTTACTTAAAAACACATGAATTGATGTGGTCCAAATCAAAATATCCAGCAAAAAATTGTCTGGATTTCTAAAAAAAAATAATAATAATAAATTGCTGTGAAATCTGGGTTTTGGTTCAGAAAGGGAATCCCAATCAAGGTATTACTTCGGTCTAAAGATGATTTAATATCCTTGCTATCACCAAGGAGTTTAACAATAAACTTAAGAACAACGTGATGTTTTATTTTTGTTACTTAAAATAAGAGCTCCACGGGCGCCCAGCAGTACAGCACGCAACCCATGTACGATCTCCTTGGTCCTCACCGCGGCTGTCCTGGGTTCAAGTCCCGGCCCGGTGATGTTGGCCGCATGTCTTCCCCTTTTCTCCACCCCATTTCCTGTCTGCCTACTTTCAGGAAAGACGTATATTTACATAAAAAAAAAAACTACAAATACTAATAGAAATCCTACACCTGACCAAACAGTGATGTTAAATTCATTGAATTCGTGTTTTGGGGATCAAAATGATAAGCTGCATGCTGCTGTGTTGCTTTGTATGATCTTGTGTTTTATGTAATTTCTGTTTTGAGGACTACTGTAGAACTAACAGTTAAAGCTTGATGGTAACAAGTTAGGTTATTAGAGGTGTTTTTATCTCATTAGCACATTTCAAGTCCGCTTCCTGTTTATCCCCTCAATCAACTTGAGTTCTTTCTTGTTTTCTTTTTAACAGTTGCAACGCAGAAAAAGCATGGAAGACACCAGCTTCGACCTGACTTCCTTGCCACTAAGCCAGGACACATTTCATGCGCTGTGGGAAAACGTGTAAGTATAAGTTTTACTCTACATAACGATATAAAAATCACTTTACTTCATTTAAATTTGTCTAATATTGTATGTTTACTTTTTCAGCGTTAACACCATTTCCAACGAAAATAATGCGCCTCAGGGGACACTGGATGAGGCCAACCAGATGCAGTTACTCGTAAGTGGGCAAAGATTAAACTATTCAGGATTTTAAGCAACAGGAGGGCATTTGATTCAATCTTTCCTCTTTGTTGTAATTCAGTTATATTTTCTTTTGCTTGTTTTTAAAGGAGCAAGCACAATCATTGCCTGACTTTGACCTTCTTCTGGACGAAGGATTGCCTGGAGAAATCCCGACTCAGGAGTTCGCCAACCCTCCGTCGTCTACCGTCCCAGTAACCACCGACCACGCAGGAGACTTCGGATTTGAGCTCTGCTTCCAGAAATCTGGAATGGCCAAATCGGTCACCTCAACTGTAAGTTGTTCATCACACTTTATATTGTATTTTTTAAAGGGCTGGTTAACAGACTACATCAGTTCTAGACTTTTGATTTATATCTGCTCAAACAATATTTCAAACTCAGTGCAACTCCTCTTCAGAAAGCAGCTTTTGTTTCATGAAGCCTATAAATGGGAGCTTTGCGACAGATTTGTCCTGCAACCAAACATAAGGAGCAGAAATGTGTCTTTGAAGCTTCTACTCAAACATAAAGGGGGTTTCCACACCTCCGTGTCTCTGTATCTAGTTCCTCCCCCTCCACAGAACCTCTTAAATGCTCAAAGTTTTTTGTTTTAATTTAGTTAATTAAAGTTCTCTTGTCAGAAAAACTATTTACTTTATGAACAACTTTATTTTTATCTCTAGTTTTATGAACCATTTAAAACTTTTTACATTAACTGTAAAATAAAACTGTCTTACCTTAACTCTGCATCAAAAATCCATTCTTTCGTGTCTCCTGCGGTGGCATTCAAGCAGTGTCTTATTCATTGTGGCGATTCGCTAAAGTTTAAGGGTAAGAGGCCGGCGCTGGATTAAAGCAACCAATGCTGTTAATGTTGCAACGCTGACTGATCAAGCTCTGGCCCACGGTTGGTCAGTTCGGTTCATGTTAGGGTGGTCTGGCCCAACACACCCGCCCTCCCTGCGACCGGTGCTCAGGTGTGTGGGAGAGGTGCGGTTTGGCTGCAATGCACAGCTCTGACATGACGGGACATGTTCCCTCACAGGCGTCTGTCAGAAAAGAAAGGGTTAAAAATGGATGACAAAGAGAAATTTTGATTTAGTTCCAGTTATGGTAAGAAAGGTGAAATGCATTGCTGTGGTAGTTTTTGAAAATAGGCCTGGGTTAACAGTTTTATGAGGAACCTGCTTCCTCTGTTTCAGACAGATCTTTTACTAGAGCTCAGTATTTAATGCCTGCAGAATCAACACCTGTAAGTACCACTGATGGTAACACCTGTCTCTTTTTTTTATCTTTTCTAGTATTCTGAAATGTTGAATAAGTTGTACTGTCAGCTGGCAAAGACGAGCCCGATTGGGATTATGGTAGCAGGGGAGCCTCCTCAGGGTGCCATTGTGAGGGCCACAGCGGTATACAAGAAAACCGAACACGTGGCAGAGGTCGTAAAACGGTGCCCACATCACCAAAGTAAGGATTGTTAGGAGCATTATTTTAAAAGAAATGTATTCCAGTTGTGTGAATGAGGCCCAGGTGGAAAGATTCATCTTTCTGTTTTTTTCCTCATAAATCTTCCACTCAGGCTCTGATAAAGGCTCTGACAACATCAGCCATCTTATTAGAGTGGAGGGCAGCAAGCTGGCCCTTTATTTTGAGGATCCCAACACCAAAAGGCAGAGTGTGACCGTGCCTTACGAACGCCCACAGGTAGGTTTTCCCACGCATATCTTAAAGGGAATTACTTTACGCTTTTATCTGATGGAATGTTTTTTTCATTTTTTATAAAGAAATGTTTATGTAGAAGTTTTAATCTGACCTCTAAACTGAAAACATTGGATTTTACTGGGTTCTTTCAACGCTTATGGAGTTATTCCAGATCTGGGTTAGAATGAGGAGGGCAGTGTGTAGATAAGTGGTATTTTCACACAATATGTCGTAGTTAATCGTTTACCCTGGATTTTACTTAATAAAATTAGCCTCAAATGACCCTTGGAAAAGGTAGAGCATAACTAGAACCTTTTAGATCTGTTTCTGTTTTAAACAAAGAAAAATATGTTGTACAGACAGAATTAATACATGTTAAATAGAACATTTCATGTGTATGGATAAGAAAGGAGGAAGCAGGTGGTATTGGCTACAGGGATTAATGCCTGGTTCACACGGCAAGATTTTAAAATTGTTGGCTGATTTTCAAAACCTGAGAGGTCGGAGCAGTCTTGACATCCTTTTGAGCAGACTAGTTCAATCTTAACACACCACACATGGCAAGATTATCTCAGAAGATTATCTTAAGAGCATCACAATAATCGGGGCATGTCAGCAGGGAACGATCGGGCAAAAGTCTGTAGTAGTAAAATTGGCTTTTGTTTTGTAAAATGATGCCAGAGTCTTAAATTTGGCATTTAAAATGAAAAACCTTGTATGTCTGTAAGATGCTCTATCCACAACTCAACAGGCAGTTTTTGTTTCACCTGGCCCCAGTTCTGTAAAACATCTCCTATTAAGCACCCTTTGCTCTCCGATTATTACTTGATTTATCGAACAAATAGCAGATTAAATGATTGTCAAAATAATCATTAGTTGCAGCGTTGTATTGAAGCTAAAAAAAAAATTCAATAACTTTTAAAAGCTTTATGCCACTGGCACTCTTCATATATTATGCAGACATTGCATAAAAACATAGAGAAGAACTCTTTTTTTTTTTTTTTTGCCTTAGTAATTAAAGGTTCTCTCTTGGTTTTATAAGAGCCACATGTGGCTCTGGAGCTTCAGGTTGACCCCTGAACTAAACCCTCAGAGCAAATCGGGTCACTAAATACAAATTCCTGTGATACATGTGGGAATATTTGATTACATAAGACTGCTTTGAAACATGTAATACGTGGGAATCCTGCTGACAAAACGTGGATCATTTGGTAAATCAGTGCTTCTGTCTGTTCAGCTCAGTTTCGGCATATAAAGTTGTTGTTTTTATACGTGCTGGTTTCTTGTTTCAGTTGGGATCGGAGATGACAACAATTCTTCTCAGTTTTACATGTAACAGTTCCTGCATGGGTGGAATGAATAGGAGGCCCATTCTCACCATCCTCACCCTTGAGACACCAGTGTGAGTCATCCTTCTTTTTAAATAGATGAGATGTTGGTTAGAAAAACCGACTGTTGGACCCCATCCCTTATTTCTCCTCCATCTGAGTGTAAGAGTTTGTTTTTCTAAGTATAGGTTTAGAGGAAGTGTCACATTTCTCAAAGAACGTACTGTTTCAACTTTGGTTATTTTGTCTGAGCATTATTAAGAGCTCCTTCTTTTTGCTCCCGTTTGAAACTTTAGAGGGGAGGTTTTGGGCAGAAGGTGCTTCGAGGTCCGGGTCTGTGCCTGTCCTGGCAGGGACCGTAAAACTGAGGAAGAGAATAAGGACAAAAATGGGACCAAACAGCTGAAGAGAAGAAGTACGTTTTAGATTTTTTTTTTACAGTTCAGGGGATTATAGTATTGCTCTTTCTTTCACTTACCATGAGGATTGTTTTATTTTCAGAGAGCGCTGCTGCTCCTGACACATCGGCTGCGAAAAAATCCAAGCCCACTTCTAGCGGAGAGGAGGAGGAAAAAGAGAGTTACACTCTCACCGTAAGTATTGTATCTGCAACTATGCAACCAGATGAAATCACAAATATTACCACGATGTCCATGTAACCTTTGACTTTTGAACTTGTGCGCAGATTCAGGGACGTAACCGTTACCTCTGGTTCAAGACCCTCAATGACGGTCTGGAGCTCATGGACAAAGTAGGGTAAGGAAATAAACTACATCCTGGCCCTGCAATAATCTTTGGACTTCAAACTACTGCAGGTTATAAAGGAACGTTTTATCAGCTGTGATGAAGCATTTTCCTTGAGTGCAAGAAGGGAATTTGTGGAGCAGTGTCATAATCCACCTCATCTGGACAGGCAGCAAAGGTCTCAAGGTCAGGAATCAAGCCCAGGACCAGTGCGTCGAGGATTATTGCTGCGTTCTATTGACCTCCGAACTGGGAAGTTGGAGTAGCGTCATCCGGTTTCCCGCTTGTCTGAAAGTTGAAAGAAATCATGGGCGTCTGTATTCTTCATTGCTCGTATTTGGCCTCTACAGCCACTAAGTTGTGGGTGATCTGCCCATACTTGCATGTGAAATCAATCTTTTCCACCGATCTTAACTACCTCCACAAAGGACTGAAAATGTGAAGAGTTTAGGACTAAAGCAACTGATTTATTTAGTTTAGTTAATTTAGTAGTTTGGACAGAAATGATCCAAACGTTTCATTTATATTTGAGAGCCCTACCTCAGTTGAAACAAAGTTGCATTTTTTTCACCGGTGTTCAATGTCTTTCAGTAAAATAAGATTAGAACATTGCAGGTGCGTTGTGACCTTACGACACCTGACTGTCAGTTATTTGGAAAAATCTTAATTGGCAGGTCAGGGTTTCTAAAGATCAGTGATCGGCCAGAAAATTGCTATCAGTGCACCCCTAGTTAGAGCAATAACACCGTTCTATGTGTTATTTCGTGCATATAAAGGAACTTGAAGCATATTAACACTAAAAAGTAGGTTGTTTATGTAACATTTTAGTCAGATGTACACAGGAACAGATAAAGACAGTCGAGGTAAAGGTTTTACTCTGATGTGAGGAGCAGCTGCCTTGAATCAGGAAGTCTGGTATGGTTGTGTTGCTCTTGTAATCCTGAGTCTCAGGGGGCGTTCCAGTTTAAATTTCTCACCCAGAGGTCTGCACAGCTGGAACGCAGCGTCGAGCCTGCGCATGCTGGGAGCCCGCTCTACCGCTGCACCACGCTGCACCGCATGTCTGAAAGCTTTGGAAGGGAAACCTGTACATATCTTTTTAGTTTAGTTGCTGTTCTTTCAACAAACACTAGAGGCTGATGTGCTAAAATGTATCGCAACACAGCGAGAATAACCTGAACACTCATAACACTGTCATTTTCAGAAGAAGCCGAATGACTTGAATGGATTAGGGGTGCCCAAGTCCAGCCCCGGAGAGCTACTAGTCTGCAAATTATAGATGCATCCTTTCTCCAACACACAAAGTAAAATGAAAGGCCTGTTACCAGGACTCTGCAGAGCTGGATGACATGCTGGTGAAGGGATTCAGGTGTGTTAGAGCAGGGATGCATCTAAAGGTTGCAGAAGACTGGGGTTGGGCGCCCCTGCTACTTTTTACAGAGAAGCCACAAGGACACATGGGAAGAGGCAAACCAGATATCTTTGCTAGGGTGGTATTATTTTAATTTCCTTTTTATTTTTTCCCTGTAGGAACAAGAAGCAAAAACAGGAGATCCCTGCTCCCCCCAGCGGGAAGAGGCTGATACGCGAGCGCAGCGACAGTGACTAATCTGTATCCCTTCAATTTCCCTCTGGTTTATGTTCAGGTTTTTATTTTTGAAATATACTGGCTGTATTCTTTAATCACTGAACACCGTTTTCGTCGATGCTAACAACAGAGAGCCATTTGTACTGTAAGCAGCTGTCCTTACTGCCTTCAATATCTAGAAACGTCCAACGAAATGGCATCAATATGTTTATGCTGGAGTTAAAAGGATGTTTGAGTCAGAGGCTAAAATGAGATTTTTACCAAGCAGAACAAATGTATGTCAATTTAGGTGTTTGATTTACATTTAATACATTTTTAATTTTTTTTATATATATATATTTTTTGCAAACATTGTAATCGCTTTGTTGAAGTAGGTCTAAGCTATTCCTGTTGAAACTGGTTTCATGTTGTTACAAAACAAATCACTGCCGTTTCTCTACAAATCCGTCTGGTTCTATGGAGTTGTATGCAGGCTGGATCTTACTCTCTTCCTGCTGCTTTCATTCAGACCAGAGAAACAAGCCAACTGACTGATCCTAGAAGTTAAGTCCTTTTCTGACAGCAACTCGAATACACTCAATTAATGGTATTTTAGTTTGGCCTGGATCATTATGGTGGAGGATCTATTGCTTCCCTAAGCTTAAATATTCGTCTAATGCACATGTCAGAGGAGGCTTATAAAATGGATTTGTAGGCCAGGCGTCCTCGTTTCTCCAACCTGAGGTGATTAAGTTGCACTCTGCAGGTTTTCATTTTAGTAACTAGTTAGGATTCTGTGAAGACGTTGGTCACTAATATCCATCCTATGCCGGTAATTATGTTCATAGTGGATTGAATTAAGGAGGAAATCATTTTCCTGTTTAAGCCAAATAAAACTGCACCTCGTGGCGTTAAACTGTTTATTACAAAGCTGTATTTTTTTTTTTCATAGTTAAAATATTAGGAGGTTTTAGTATCTTTTTGTTTTTCCTCCATTTTGTAGTAGTTTTATCTCCTTGGGAACATTTTTCTATACTTTTTTTTTCTAAAAGTAGTGTTTGTAGAGGAGGGGCTGGCTGGATCACCCCTAAAACATGAGTTGTTTTTTTTTTATACAGAACTGTATTAAATTTATCCAAAAAAAAATGGTGCCCCTGTTATAAAAACCAATTTGACTTTTAATACTGAAAAACCTAAATATTTTACTTGTACTGTATTCATAATTGATGAGTCACATCTTTACAGCAGTTGGATTGATTTTTGTTTCTGACCAAACCCGTTCAACCGCTTCAAAGCACTTTGGTTTGATGTGACCGGTCACTGTCTACTGAGTTAAAGACCACTTTAAACAACACTGCCAACAGAGAGTATGTAGAGGCATTCTCACGTTTCATTTCTGGAACTTTGTTTTTAATAATCTGGGGCTTTAGATTTGGTTTCTTTGTATTTTGTCATTGTTTCATGTATTTTTGTACTAATTAGCTGTTTTACACTGAAGCGTTAAGCTGAAATAAACATATTGCTTCTCAATGGGGTCTTGTGTTCTGTCAAAGCAAATATTTGGCGATTTGCATGTTTGGAACATGAATGCAAAGTAGCTGCATCTAAAAGGTGTTTTCTGGTGAATAGAGCCTTGTGATGAGAGTCATTTGTTATCTGTGGGCAACGTTGGGGCTGTTGTAATTTCTGTTCTGAGCGAGGCAAAGCGTCTAAAGTCAGGGTGAGAAAAGAGACAAATGGTCAACTTTTAGATCCTTTTTCTTTTCAGTACATTATTTAGCTTTATGTTTATGATTCTTAGTCATTTTAATCCTTCAATGCTGTAGCGTGCCTGTGTGTTGGTGGAAATTCAACAGGCTGACCAGAAACAGGAGGCCATGATGGGAAACTTGTCATTCACACGCAAACTCTGTATTTCTGTTTGCTGGGGTGAGTATCATCCTCTTAGGAAATCATTTATGCTGTTTATCTGCTGGCAGTGTATTTTTAGTAGCTTCATAATCCATTTTATTAATCATGTGGGTGAAAATGTATTTCATAAAATATTTGAGTAATAAATGATGTATTTCTATTATATAACTTCTAACCTGAATTCAGTAGGAATAGTTAAATATAATCCTATTCAATAAATAAGATGCATTCCAATGAAGCTGATTTGTCAGATTAAAAGCACATTTCGGAAATAACCTTTGAGTTAAACATGATCATTAAGACCAAATTTCTGTTTTTGAAATGCTTTTTTTAATTGGTCAGATGTAATATTCTTAAATGTGATGTTTTCATTGGCTGTAAGCTGGAAATCCTTTATGATTAATGGAAATAAAGGCATGAAAACATCGTCTGTGTCTCATAAACCGTATGTGTTTCATTGGTGAACTGATTTACTGAAATAAATGAACTTTTCTAAATTCTAATTTATTGAATATTACTATATTTCTGGTTGCATACTAAAAAAACAAAAAGGAAAATGACATTTCCTGCTTAATGGATTAAAAACAACTGTAGACAAACTGTTTTTGTCCTCCTGTCCCCCCCTCAGGTCTTCTGCTGATGTACACGGCTGCAGAGAGGCAGTACTTCATTATTTCCCAAAACTCCAGCTGGGTGCAAGCCAGGAACCACTGCCAGGTACAGATCATAGATCTATGTCCAGACACCTCCTGAAGTGTCCCTGGAGATCAGGTTCCTTAGCGATTGGGAAGTTGGTTGGTCTGTTCCTCACTAGCAATCAATTTAATCTACCAGCCATGTTTTATGAATACTCAGATAGGAAAAATAAACTTTGTTTTCAGTTTCACTTTTTTATTTAACGGATAACAGCATGAGTTAGATAAATAAATTTGTGGAGATGATAAAACCACAAGGTGAAAAACTTGAATGATCTTCCAGAAACAGTCTTTCCTTTCTGCTTACTGGTTTTAGGTATAAAAGGGCTTTGTGCGGTCAGTAAAACCAGGAAATAGTTTCTGGCAGGTTCTCTTCCCTCCCCTTCAGGGCACAACTCTGATCTTAGCCTCTTAATATTTATCATAATTACACTGTTATTTATCATTTCACTTTTGTAAGAACTTAATCTCACACTGAAAAATTTTAAAAAATCAGTAAATTTAGAAAATCTCCATGTTAGAAGGTACTTTTTTATGAATAAAGTGAGCTGTTGCTTTTTATTGATATCCCAAACAATCCATTTAAAGTAAATGTAACTGATTTTTTTGACTTTCTAAGAATATATCCCTCCAGTATAAATATGATCTGACTACAAGGATCCATCTTTATCTTTCCAATGATAGTTTATTATAAAAGACTATAAAAAGATTTTTTTTTATGTTTAGGTTAAAAAAAACAGTACATTTGTAAAATTGTAATAAAAATTAAAGATAAAAAATGTTCACGTTCACAGCATAGAATATTTTCAGTACCTTCAGACTAAAGTACAGATATTAAGCTTATTATGTTTCTTCATATTTTTGCCATGCATTCATGACCTAAAGCATAAATCACAGATTACAGTAAGGTGCGTTTTGCATGCATGTGCTCCACATCTGGTACACTGGTTCCACACAGGACCTTCCAGAAAGTGGAGACTGTGTGTCTCCACTTTCTGGAAGGTCCTGGTTGTGGTTCATTTACAAACCTGTAGTTTTGTGAAGTGCAGAATTAGCTGCAAGATGGCGTCAAGGCCAAAAGCAGTCTCGGGGCTTCTGATCATGAGCAAGTGAGAAGTGAGTTGGTCTTGGAGTCAAGATAGGAGGAGGAAAGTGTGGCAGGGTCTCTTCATGTGTGGAGGACCACAGGAATTAAACATTTTTTGATCTCCATGAGATCTCCCATCCTCCATTGCTCCACTTCTTCCTCCAGGTCCTTCTTTGAGCTGCAGGGTCCCCCCATGCCAGGCAGCCATTACTCCACCGATCCCTCCTTCCCCTCAGATGAATTCTCACTGCTGCCAATATCCTCCTCAGAAAACCCCTCCTTACTCTCCTCACACTGCAAGACTGCTGCAACGGCCTCCTCTGGAGCGAGTCGTCTCCTCGTGGTTGTCTCCTGGAGAAATGACTAGCAAACTGCAAACTATTCTCACAGAAGATACACCTTCATAATCATGCTTGCTACATATCCAGTAGGAGAGAGGGGACGCTCTCTTGATGTAGAAAACATGAACGAAGCCATCTTGGCTTTTGATTCTTCTTATTACACAAACATATCCACACATAAACAGAAAAAATATGTTATAAACCACATTCATGCCACTCTTTTATATCATTCCCAACACATCAAGACTATTTTTGTCCTGTTAAATATTTTTTTGCCACACGTTTTGAAAGGTAAGAGAACCATGTCCCCCATTGAAACTATATGTGAAGAAGCGATGGCGCCTGTGGTAATTTAGGGGGGGTCATCACACCTGAAGCCAGTTTTCCCTGTAGGTTGAAGGTGAAGGCTTAGATTATTTTGGTGCTCAAGGAAAAGGTATAAAATGCCAGGATTACAGCACATCAATAACATGTGGCTATAATGGGAGTCCATGGGACCAGATCGGTACCGAAGGTAAAGACTGTACGCAAAATGCATGGCTCTCATTCTACATACCTTGCAATCAAAAGGGTAAAGAAGTTTTAAAAATAAAAAGCACATCCTGGCCAAGTTTCATAGAACTGACCTTTAACCTGACTGAGATATTGAGAATTGAAAACACCAAATAAGCAGAAAGCACATGTTTGGACCCCCAAGGTGCCTCAAGGGTTAAAGCTTTTTTTTTACATCTTCATTTTAATTGTGAATTCCCTTACTGGGTTTACCACTGCTGCTGTTTTTGATCTTTTTTCTTGTGTATTTGGGGTTTAATGTGCAACCTACTGCAATGGCCAGGTTACAGCTATGTCGGCTTGTCGTCTTGCTTTATAAGGCTACAGTCTTTCATTACTGGCAGCAGGAACACCGCTAACAGAGTTTGCGCCATAAGGTCTGCCCCTGTTGCACACACCGACTGACCAAGCAAGACAGTGACTGGCACGTGTCGGCAAACCTATAAGGGCCAGTTGTTTTCGCATGTTGAGGGGATGATGTAGTGATGGTGTATGGTTCGTGAGACCATCCAGAAACAGGATTTAAAAAGGGTTTAACGTTTCTGATGAGAAAAGAGAGAAAGCGTGCACATATAATTTAAGTTTAAAACATTTTGATGCACGGAAGACTTCCGACACAGATTGTATGTGTAATGCTGTGGTCAGGGCCTCATCACACCTCTTACTGTTCCCACACTGCTGGCTTCATTACGGTTTTATGACGGAAATGTTTTATGAAAGAGGCTTTAAAGTAAAACCAAGTCATATCTGCATCCAACCGTATCCTCCTAAACGCTGAGAGAAGCTTCTGCTTACACATTAAAATATGTTGACGGTGGTTTAAAGTATAAGACGTCATTATTTCAGAACAGTTAAATTTGAGAAGATATTTTATTTTAAAACCTTAGAACTTCAGAGAAATCCTGATTATTAACGATCTGGTTATTAGTAACCTTTACCAGTTCCTAGTAATAAATTTAGGCAGGTAATATATTATTATTAGACTGCCATTACATAAAAAGGATGGCTTTTGACGTTCTTTTTTATCCTGGCCTGATGTGTCAGACACATTTTTGAAAAACTATTTGCATATATAATTTGCATTATAAGCTGACTGAAGCAGAGATGTAGTTCGGACTTTTCAGCTCAGCTAAAATAGAACTAAATAGAACCTCAGTTATTTCCTTTGAAACAAAAGTTTGCAGAAGTTTGAATTTATTGGGGATTTATAACTATAGGCTCAAACATTTACAAACCACCCCAGTGATATTTGCTTAAATACACCTTTGTGAGTTGCTATGGGTTTTAGTTGCCATCAACAAGCTGCTGTCATAATTCTGGCTGGAAATTTGACCGATCTTCATAGCAGTAGATGTAGAGTTTATTTAAACTTGTTTCCCGGTACTGACCTGACTTTTTAAACATGGTCTAAAAAAAGTCTGTAGCAGAGTTGATTTGGGTCGAAATTGATGAAACTGGAGGTTGTTCGTTATGCCTACGACTTTGCATAATATGCACCAGTACCACTGATGGTGAAGCAGGCCCTCAGCATGTGGGTCACCACCACCATGTGTAACAGTTGCTAAAGTGTTCTTAGGCTGGAAAGTCTCACTGAGTCCTCCAACAAACCTGAGGGCTAAACTTTGTTCTGTATGTTAAAGCTTTATTGTCAATTTAATCAGAATATGATTAGTTAAAATGATCGTTCTTCCATGTCTGCTCAGGTCTGCTATGAGGAGATGGTGACTCTGACTCCAGAAAACACCCACATCGTCGCCAGAATGATCAACTCCGACCACTGGATTGGCCTTCGCAAGTATATAAACTACAACGGCACCTACAATGACACCACTGAACCCGACAACTCCACCAACATCTCACCCAACATCTCAGATACACCCTGGACACTGTGGGCCAACGGGGATCCCCTTGTCTTCCAGAACTGGTACCCTGGCTACCCTGTGTTTAAATCCCCGCTGCCAAAGATAGACTGCTGCAGCTGCTCCTGCACCTGCCCGGCACCCATCCGGACAACAACGAACCCCCCAACAGTATCCTCTGTCACCAGCCAAAAAAAACCAACAGGACCAAACACCTCTACAGTAATTTATGACAATATGACAGACTTTACCAGCTTACTAGAGTTTGAAAACGCGACGACAGACACGATGAACTTCACAAACAAGGCCAATGTCACCCAGTCCTGGAAATCCACCGCAGTTTTGAACGTTCACGCCACAGATTCATCCTGGACGACTACGCCACAGCTGCCTATATTATCCACATGCGAACGGTCGCCCATGTTACCACCCATCATACCAGAGAATAATAAAAACTACATCGAAAACTCTTGTGTGGTCATACTCAGCTTTGGGCCTTGGGTTGAAAAGGTGTGCTCGGAGCAGAAGCCTTTCATTTGCTACGAAGGTAAGCGTTAGCTGAGAACGACTCCTACACCCTGCGGTTTGTGTGAGACACTGGATGGTGCAGAAATGAATAATGTGGGGAGAAAAACTGAGGGTAATGAAAACTAGGACTCAGGACGAAATCTCCTCATATTTTACTATTTTCTCTTCTGGAAAGTTGTGAACCAACACATTCAGTCAAGAAATAATTCAAAGGTTTTTACACATTTCAGAATGTTTTATGTATGAAAGTTTCAGATCTCATAAATGATATTGAATAAAATCATAGGTATGACAACTTCTAGTCAGGCATTTACCTTTACCCATCATGAACTGGAATTGCGACAATGCGGGCATTTAAATAATTTATTTGAAATAATCATGTTGTGGTGAAGTGTTTGTTACAATGAACAATTTCAATTAGTGTAAAAAAACAGAAAGAGGATACATGAGATAGAATTTGCTGAGGACTTTCTCTGATTTTGCCCATTTGTGGTCAAAATGATACATACCGGCTTTAGATTATGTTCGGTTACATGTCCCTCAGCAAGCTGCAGGCAAACCACAATCTTTTGTATTTATCAACAAGCTCCTGGCATTATTTCTGGCCATTTCTTTATTATTCTTTCTGACAGAACATGTGTTGATTTTCTGCCTTTAGTCGTAGTTCACAAATTTTCAAAGCTTATGAGATCGTTCCAGAAGCTTAACGTAAGCCACTTAATCTATTCCAAAACCAGTTTGAGATCATTGTCTTGTTGAGAGAAATCACCTTGTCTTTTCCAAGCAGACTTCTTTCTTTGTCTAGACTGACCATAAAACCTTCTGCCTGAAGGCATTTCCTTGTGAGGAGCCGCAGATTTCAGTCGAGCTTGAAGTTGTCGGCTTTGGAGCAGGCAGTTTGGACTTGAGCCTGATTACATGACTTTTAACCAGACATCAACACCTCAACCCTATTGAAAATGTATGAACTATGCGTCACTCACTATTGAGTCAGAAGCTTTTTGATGACCATTAAAAAAAGCATGTAGTCAGTGGGCAACTCACTAAGAAACATTTAAGCACGTCTCAGCGGCAGTGTATGTATATATTCGAGCCTGTGGGTACAATTTTAGCTGTGAGGATTTAAAGAAATTGACAATAAATCCAAATTTTTTGCAACAAATTGCTTTTAAAAATCACTTTTTTAAACTTGTTTGTTGTATCATCAGCCTACCCTGAAAAGAATGCTTCAAACAAATCACTAAAAGGTCAAACAAATACGTCAGTCATGCACATGAGTGGATGTTAATGTCTAACCAGCACTGTATTTACCAGCAGAACATAGATTTTCCATTAATATCGAGAGGAAAACCCAGTTGGTGTTGCTAGTACATTAGTTAGAACAGGTACGTCAGAGAGAAACGTCCGGTATCAGTCCAAGGAAACGTTATGTACGTATGTAATTACTGCCTAATACAGTCCCACCATACCTTTAACAAGCTGGGATTTTTGTCACTGCTGACACTGAAAAAGCAATTGAGAAGAAACAAGAGTCCGTTTTGAGACCAAACATTGACAAATTGGCTAAAACAAATGGGATTATCGTCCTGAAAAACCAAATCATTAAGAAAATAACGATTAAGCAACAGTTCACAGTCAGTGATGAGAAGTAAGAACATGTCTGCCCATCTTGCTTTTAATCACTTATAGTTTCTGGATGCTGCATCTTGACAGAAGAATATTATGTCTTTCTTACTGAAACTCCTTCATGGGTTTAAAGAATACATTAAACTACATAAACCCAAACAGTTAAACAACTTCAGCTTAGAGCTTCCATCTTCTCCAGAATTAGGTTTTCTGCACAGTTTTCATCAAGCCCTGATTGTGGCTCAATAGGAAGAGAAGTTGCCTTGTTGTTGGTCTGAATCCAGCTTTCCTCCAGTCACATCTCAACCCAAGTTGTATAACTGTGTGATTGGGTGAATTTGGCTCTAGTGTGAAGGGGCTTTGAGTGGTCGGTCTGACTAGAAAAGTACAACCGCTTCTCCATAAAGAAAAATCAAAACCATCGGAAATCTGTCATTTTTTCATGATTCCCCTCTTAGGCTACATTCATCTTCCAGTTCATCATCTTCACCGTGTTTTTGCTTTCAGACCGCTTCATGGGGAGGGTCAACGTGTCCAACATCACGTCCTCGTCTGTGTCTCTGCGGTGGGATCAGGGGCCCGGTGACCTCAGCCATTATCGTTTACAGGTGGCTGCTGCTAACTGGAATTTAACAGTCAAGCTGCATAATTTAAACTTTGAACTCAACAACCTCACTGCCGGCACCCGCTACAACATCCAAGTATTTCCTGTGAAGTGTAAAAGAGACCTTAACCCGCAGAACAGCTCTTTCTACACCAGTAAGTTTCCGATTATTAAAGTTGATAGATCTAATATGCTTTGACTACCCTGGAGACAAGATTGGAGGGTTAATAACCACAGAATCATTCAACTTTTAAATGCTAAATCAATGTTTTTAGTAAATAGTTTTTGTAAATTACTATTAGCTGGAATTGTATCCAAAACATTTTTACAAGCACGTTCAATGAAATGAGGGAGATTAAATATGCTGCTTCATTTACTAGAATTTGGACATGTTTTTTATTGTAAGATATCCTCTTGATTTTGCCTTTTGCAGGTTCTGCAGACTCTGTTCAGCATATTGCTCTGTAGAAGCATAATATTCACATCCCCCTCTAGTGATTTTGCTTTGTTAGTCATTTGTAACAAACTGGAAAAGTTCTGCCGGTCCTGAAGGTGTTTTGTTTTAATTTATACTACTAGTTAAGCATATTTGGCTTTCTGGTTATATTTAAAGAAAATGTAAAAGGTTAATGCTACAGTGATATTATATCATGAAAGTAGGACAAGTAGAAACAATTTATTAAAACAAAGCCTAGTCGACTTATTGTCTGCCAAGGCACGGTGTGCCACTCTTCTTGAAGGGCGGCCTTCAGGTCATTGAGGTTCTGGGTCAGAGTTACGAGCCTCTAAACAGCTGATCCAAAAGGTTTTCTATGGGATTCTTGTCTGGAGAAAGTGCAGGCCACTCCATCCCAGGTACTCCAGTCTCCGGCAGCCGTTCCCTAATGATGCAACCTCGATGAGCCGGAGCATTATTGTCCATGAGGATGAAACTAGCTCTGTGTTGTTCATGCAGGGGAACACTGACTGGATTAATGATGTTATTCAGGTAGTATGGGCTTGTCACTGTACCATTCACAAAGTGTAGGGCAGTTCTGTGTTGAGTAGACAAACCTGTCTACACTGTAACACCACAGTAGCGATGCATAACACTCTCTTTGACGTCTCCAACATCACTGGGAGCCATCATCTCTGCTCAGCGTGAGTCGACTTTCAGCAGAGAACAGCACTGAGGACCACTGGTCCCTCGTCCAGCATAAATGCTCCCTGGACCATGCAAGAAGATGATGCCTGTGCCTGGTGTTGAGCTCAGGTACCCTTGCAGGTCATCTAGCATGAGGACCACAGTGATGTAAACAGTTACCAATGGTCTGACATGACACTTGGCTGCCTCTCTCTCACTGCGGCCAAAGGACGTCCACCTCTATGCCTTTCTGTGACTCTTCCAGTCTTTCTATCTCTGTAGCAACCTGCTGATGACACACTTACGTCTGAGAACAGCCTCGCAATGGTGAGGTCGTCTCGGTCTCATGATTATTATTATTATTTTGCTGCCACACAAACCAGGCATCTTACAATCGATGAGTCAACCATAAATTCCTTCTTGTTATATTTTTATGTTCCTGACTGCTGAAGCTTGGCCCCAGTTGCCCAAAAGAGCAACAAACCTAGCACAGAATGATTGGGGGAAGAAACTCTAGAAGTCAACACGCAATTGGACCACATGAAACCCATGACAAAAGGGCTGCAAACTTTCTATAACTAAAACAAGGTTTTAAGGGCTGAAATTCTGTCTCAATGATTTGCTGCACTAGGAGATCATATTGGTGTCACTTTTTTTTTTTACTGCTAAAGTCAACCATAGAGGCTGTGAAATCTGAATCACATTTAATAACTAATTTTAATAAAAGACAAGGATAACTTAAGTTAATACAAAATGCAGTTGATTAATTCATTTAGTAGGGTGAAAAAATCTGTCCAAACCAACCTGGCCCTATGTGAAAAATATTTGCTTCCTAAACCTACTAACTGGCTGTGCTATTTATTATTCCAGTCTCTTTGTTGAACTCCGACCTTAGGCTAGGCGGTGAGGCCTCCAGTGCTTTTAATGTTGTTCCAGGTACTTTTGTGACCTCTGGTTTGAGTCGTCAACGACCTCTTGGAGTATTTTTGGTAGACTGCCCACACCTGGAAAGGGTCAGGCTGGTTCTGTGTAGCCACTTTCTTGATTCTGGCTGAATTAAACTCAGGTTTCCAAAAAAAAAAAAAAAGGCTTGCGTAGTTTTTTTTCCTCCAATAAATTAAATCTTTATCTGAAAACAGCATTCTATATTTATGTTTAAGAGCTGTGTGGTTGAGATAAAGAAATGCACTGTTCACTGTGAGTTTTTACACTCTGCTCGGGAGGTGAAATCATTGTACTAGTAGATATATGAAGCAGGCGAGTTATTATTTTTAATGCCACTTCTAAAGCCCAGCCAAATGCACAAATGTACATTTTTTTTCCCACATAATGAAGGAACACATGTCAAACAAATGAGAGCGGCTGAAGACTGACCTATTTCTGTTTCCTGCTGCTTTAGTGTGTAAACACAGAGTTATACGGTTTATAAGATACTATTCCTGTTCTATAAAATTTTGACACACCTTGACCGTATTGGCTGAATGTCGATCGTTACAGTTGATAGAAAACACAAAGCTGCTCGAAGTACATCTGACATGACCTTGATACGACTAAGAAACAAGACAGCCTGAAACGACTAACTCTGCATTTGTTTCCTCCTTACAGTACCAGGGGAAGTGGAGAACCTCACTGTGACCAGTTTTACAGAAACATCCGTCAGTCTGAGCTGGAAGAAGCCAGATGGGAACTACGACTTCTTCCAAGTTACAGCTAAATCATTATTGGATCCGCCTGACTCAATCATTATGGACAACATTATAAAAGAACACTTAGTGTTTGATAAGCTGAAACAGGGAAACAACTACATGTTCATTTTCATCACCGGAGTCAAAGACAGGACCATGTGGAGTCAGGAGAGAAAGACCTTCGCCTGCACCAGTAAGTTTACATCAAAATTTACACAAATGACTGGTTTCTATGCTTGATATGCATCTGTTTAAAAGTTACTAGGTGGCCCAAACGGTAAGTACAGCTTTATGAGGGGTGGCGAGAGGGTATGAAGGTCCGCTTTAAAGTAAAAAATGAGCTGGAAAGTTCTTGCTTTTTAGTCATCTGACATTCAAATCAGCGAAGGCAAATTACAGCCGCAGTTTAGCTGGACCATGACATCTGCCAGGTTTAATTTGGTTGCATCTTTAGCAAACGCACAGAGGATCTTTGTCTGTTCTGCTGTCTCTCTCTCAGGACCCGCCAAAGTGACCAAGCTGGAAGCGTTTGGTAATAGTGACACGTATCTGCAGCTCAAGTGGACCCCACCAGAGGGAAAATACAAGAAGTTTACCGTGAAGGTCAAGGATGGAAATATGTATGAATTCACAAGTATTTCTTTTTCTAAATTATTATTATTATTTCAGTCTAACAGCACAGATCAACCTGTTTCCCATTCGCCTGTTTGTGTTGAAAGTTTAAAATTCCATCATGCCATATTTCTGCTCATTGGTGCCGTCCTGTTAGTTTCTTCTAATTACGTTGTTGGCTGGGAAACTGCTCTGTCCAATTCTTAGTGTTTACTTGTCACTTTTCAATTTCTTTCCCTGTCAGCCCCAGTCTATAAACATCTGCTGCATTCATAGTCTCTTGTGGGGTGTTTTTAAACATAAAAGCGCATCGTGATGTAATGAACTTAGGCCTCTCTTGGCCCTCTGTTAAAAGTGTGTTGCATCATAACAGGAGCGACCTGAATGCTACAGTGAGTCTACTAGATCCTTCTAAACTGAATGAAGTGTGTGTGTCAGGCCTGCCAAGAGGCAGTATGATTAAGTTTTTTGTGAGCGCGTTCAGCAATTGTAGCCTGCAAGGAGAGACTGAAAACATCACAACATACACTGGTAACTCCTGATTCTTCAGTCATTTATTTAGTCTCTTTTATGGCAAATACGCTGGCATTAATCTGACTTTTTGTTCCCTAAACAGCTCCTGGACCGATCTCAAACCTGAGTTTACATGCAAACGAAAGCTCCATAACCGCTAGCTGGAGCTTTGATGCGAATAACGGAAATGTTTCAGAGTTTCAAGCCAAACTTTTCTTGAATGGATCTTCTGAGCAAAATAAAAAAACAAAAGATGAAAAAAAACAAATAACATTTGAAAAGCTGAAAACTGCGACCAATTACACCGTGGCAGTATATGCAGTTATTAATAATCTGACAAGCCCAGAAAAGTCGAGCTCCATTTTTACCTGTGAGTGTGTTTTTAATTAATCCTTAATAAAGACATGCCTGGACACTACACTCAGATAAAATTACTTTTATAAGTTCCATGATGAAAACACAGACATGTTTTTAAAGGGAGAAAACCTTTTCTTTTTGTTTTTCAGTGCCGTCGCAACCTACTGAGGCAAAGGTCCTCAGCAGGACTAGTAACTCCCTCACCTTTGTGTGGAAAGCCCCAGTAAACTCATCAGCAACTGACTACAACTGCACCCTCAACTCTACATTTTGGAACATATTTCAAACTCAAAATGTCAATAATACTAGCTGCTGTTTTACGAACTTGTTTTCAGGAAGCAACTACAGCTTTCAGGTGTACACCGTGAGCGAGGGCAGGACTAGTGAACCAACAGGGTGCTTAGGTGAAACAGGTGAGAAGCTGCAGTGCCTTGTAAAACCACCTGAACTCTGTCAGATTTAGTCATGTTACACCCACAAACATCAGTGTGTTTTATTAAAACAAAGAAGAACATGATTGTGAATCTAAAGGGTGGACAGAGGAGAGGGATGTCTGGGTTTCCCTAATGGACCTGTCAGCCCCACAACCCGATCCATATAAGCAGAAGAGGTGATGGCGGATACCGTTAATGTTGCTGGAGATGCATTGTTTTGCCAATAGTGTTTCTTCCTCTCTAATTCATAAATGGTAAATGGACTGAACTTATAGAGCGCTTTTCCAGTCATACAGACCGCTCAAAGCGCTTTACACTAGAGCCACATTCACCCAATCGCACTCACTAACACTCACACATTCATACACCGATACGCAGATCGGTAGGCAACTTGAGGTTAAGTGCCTTGCCCAGGGGCACATCGACATATGGCAGGAGGAAGCTGGAATCGAACCCACAACCTTCTGATTGCAAGACGACTACTCTTCCTAATGAGCCACAGTCGCCTAATTCATCACATAGATGTTCTGTTGGGTTGAGGTCGGTACTCTGTGCAGGGCACCAGTTTCTCTCACTGATATTTCTATGGACCTTGCATTGTATAGCGGTGTGTCGTCAAGTCGGAACAGGAAGGAACCACCCCAAGCTGTTCCCACTAAGCCAGAAGATTGAAGTTGTCCAAAATGTCTTGGATTGCCGAAGATCTAGGATTTCCCTTCACTGGTACTGAAAGAGGCTGAGCCCAACTCCTGTAAAATAGCTCTACACCAAAAATGTACACTTCATACAATGCATCCATGAAGATCTCGGCGCTCTGTTCTTGAGCTAATCTGAAGATCAAATGAAGTTTGGAGATTTGTAGCTATCGATTCTGTGGAAACGTTGTGTCCTCAGCTCACTCTGTGCTTCAGCTGACTGATAGTCCATGGGAGAACTTCAGAAAGTCTGAGGAACGGATGATCAACTTTTAATCTACTTTATCACTGGAATAAATGTGCACAACTTGTAGATGAACCAAAACTGAAAGCATGCCATTTGCACACTGCTCACAGGCTGAATTTATCTTCCCAAAATGCAAATTGTTCACATGAATTAAAGTATGTCTTGGTGTTTGGTTTCCAGTTGCTGCTTCTCACCGTCTCTGTTTGTCCCGCAGTTGAAGACAAAGTCGAAATCTCTCTGTCAATGATGTGCATTTCAAAACAGTCTCTCTATTGTGATGAAACGAAAGTAAGGGAAAATTTATTTAAAGAGGTAAGTCAGCCAACACATGGGCTGGTTAGTTACAGTTTTAACCAAGTATGTTAAATGTCTGCTTTGCTAAATGTTAACATTTGCTTATGTGGTCTGTTACAGCTGAAAGACTATATCAAGGATGAACTAAATGGAAATGTTGTTTATGAGGTCCAAGGGGATACTTTTCAAAGAACATGAGTTACAGAGATGTTTTGGAAGTTTTAAAATTGTATTTTTGAAACTTTGATGTATAATCATGGTAAGATAATATTTAGTTAAAAGCTTTAAAATATGGAGGCATCTTCAAATTAGGGAAATGCCAACTCAGAGCACATTACTCTGCGTCACTGTTATATGGAAAAAAAAAAAAACGGACCATTACACTTTCAGTTTCCACTGCTATAAAAGCTGATGAGGCATTCAGGTTCATGTTAACAGAAATCTGTAGAGGAAACATCAGTTTATTGCTGCCCATCAAGCTAGGACAGGTCTTAATGCCTTTTCCAAACAAACTGAGATCCTTTTTACAATAAGGAACATTATTTATAGGCTACTTTATTCTGAGGAATATGAAGAACCCATTTTAACTTTGATCTTTAGATGTTTCCTTAGCTTTACTTCAATTTATCACAAAAAACCTTGCAAGACAAGCCGTTCCAGTACAGAAATATATAATCGGTCCTATTATGTAGACCGGTCCAAATTCAGCTGCATACATTTCAATTCCATCCTAATTATTAAACAGTTGTCTAAAAAAACAATTAGTTTCAATGAGAAGTCTATATACACTCATCATGTGCATCAGGCTTATTTTACTTTGGATTTCAGTGATTTATTAAAAAATCTTGATCCAGTTTTTTCTACCATCTGGAGAAATGTTTTATGGACAAACTTTAAAACACTGTGCCAGCTATCAAGCATGGTAGTGGCAGTATCATGTTTTGGGGCTGTTTTGCTGCCAGTGGTGCTGATGCATTGCACAAAGTGGGTGAATTATTCAAAGGAACGTGAGTTTTGCTCCAATAAGAAAATGGTACCAGTCACATATCACACTGCCTTTGTAATAGTGAAGGCAGGCTGATCTGAGGCTTCTGGAATAGCTTTAGGTTGTCACTTAAATTAAAAACCCTCCACCAATTCTGATTAAAAAAAAAAAGTGGCCCTAACATCTGTCCAGAATTATGCTGGAAGGTTTTTTTTTATTTTGTTTTTACTGTTACTAACATTTGTGGTCAAGGTGCTTCTTGCTTGTTGGCAATAAATCAAGCATAAGTGGGTGAACCTGAATTTATCTGAGCTTGAATGTATAATTTTGGCCCTTTGTGGATAGTAAAAAAATCCACAATAAACTCAGCGATTTCCTGTTTCACTTCATTACGACTGGATACAAATTCCTCCCTGACAAAGCAAGAGTTCAAATAAATATTGAAATATTGCTTTGCTGAAATATTAACACCTTGACTAGTTTTTAGTGTGTCCTTAAACCCTAAGTGATGCCAGGGAGTGTACTTTGGTACATTTATCTTTTGATTTTCATCCTTTTTGAATGTATTGAATAAATTAGCTCAAATTTGACATACATATAAATTTCTAGAGTTGGAGTCTCAGTTCATTAAATTGATTTAAAATGGCTAAGATACTTTCTTCCTCAAGAAAGAAGATGTCGCACTGCAAACATTCAAAATGCCAATTTAGATATCACCTTCATCTTGACATAAACTAATGCATTCCTTTGTCACAATTTCATTAATAGCTAGCAATTGTTTATTTTTGTCCACTAGACGGCGCTATTAATTCGATAAAATAAGTGACGCCTTTTAAAGGGTTAAAATCTTTGTTAGGATGAAGTAGGTTTAAAATAGAGAGGATATCTGTCTGTCTGTCTGTCTGTCTACCTGAAAATACTCTAACAAAATGTCTTAACTTTAATGAAACATTCTATATATTACTTGAAATGTGAAATGATTTAAAACAGTGGAGTTAATTAAACATATGAGCCTTTAAAGGGTTTAATTAGCAGAAAATACAATCAAAATATGATTGATAGCTCAGGCTGAAGTAGATTAAAATGACATGTTGAAAGTGGAAAAAAGGGTAAAAAGTACATTTTCTGAAAAGGGATGTTTTTATTGAACAGAAAATGTTTCATCAAAGACCTAACAGGACATAAGATGTATTGTCTTCAGCTTTTAGTATTAATAGAGGAAAGTGTGATATGTTGTCATCTATCTTTGCATTTACCATATAAATAGACCTTAAATGGACTCAGATCCTGGTACACAAGCTTTCTACTTTTATTTTTCTGGTTTTCCCAAAATATTAAATAATTTCTTCCTTTTGATGAGTCACAAACATGTTAATGTTATTAAAGATAAAAATAAACTCTGATTAATTGTTCTTTTGCTGTCAACATGGTGGTAACCGGTGTAAAAATTGTTTACTGTATATAACTGTGCATTTATCATATCTTAATCTATTATTTAAGTTCTGCATGTCAGTATAAAACATGACAAAAATCCTTAGTGATTTTGGTTACTTTTAGTTTTATAGTTTCTGCTTAACCTAAAATGGGTCGTTAACATCTGACTTGGTGTGAAGAAGAATGGCTGAAATGTGAAAATGAGAGGACAAGATTTCCGAGTCAAAATGTTGCTTTACTGACATTTCTGACACTGTTATGCTGTACATTCATGGTGCATTTGTGTGAAAATACAAAATGATGGTATGATTGTATTTCTGTTGCTTTTGTAGATTACATCTGCTTAGTTTGACATTACTGTTGCGATGATCCATTAGATTTGTTTTTCCACAATTAAATCCGATTATCTTGGATTTTTAGCTTGTTTCTTTCCTGGTTTGTAATTTTTGCTCAGTTTTACTAAAACTCATCCATACTCAGATCTCCAGCAATGTGCTTCTGTTTCCCGGCCTTCATCCATGCAGGGTAACCCCTGCACTTGTCTGGCAAGAGTCTGAGTTAGTTTTCCATCACAGTGTTTTGCATGAGGCCAAAAATTACATTTTTTGCTCTTTATATACAGTTGAAACCAGATATGTATAAAAATACACAAAAGATAAAGTTGTTCCTGCATTAGGTCAGTCAAGATTATCAAACTTATTTCAGTTTGCTAGATGAAAGAGTTTTATTTCTATGTGAATATTGGATCCTCACCCACAATAAAACAAGTCCTGTGCATGGGCTGCATGGCCACTTGGAGAGGAATGTTAAAAACCAGGTTACAGTTTGAAAGAGTACATGTCCTGTTGTCTGATACAGCTATATTCAATCGTTTTTGGCTATAATGACTATCATTACATGCCAGTATCATGTTGTTTGGGTGTTTTGCTGCAGGAGGTGCTGGCGAACTTTAAGGAATAGATTACATTGTAAGGAAAGAACATTATCTGGAAACACTGAAGCATCAAGAAATCAGCCAGGAAGTTAAAGTTTGGGCACAAATGGGTCTTCTAAAAGGATAAAGCGCCTAGTCGTACTGCCAAATTAGTAACAAAGTGGCTTAATGACAACAAAGTCAATGTTTTGGGGTGGCCATTACAAAGCCCAGATGTCAGTCCAATAATATAAGTTATGTGAACGTCTGAATCAATTTTTTAAAAGCTGGGTTTTTACAGTATATATAAATATCTGTTTTGCATGTGTGAGTCCAGGTGTTGCAGGAGACTCCTGATTAAACTTAATGGAGTTAAAAAGCTGCATGAGGACATGTCTCACTAACACACAAAGTCCCCAGAGTCTCTGCTGGCATTCGCAGCCCAGGCGTAGTTCTGTTCACACATTGGCTGCTTCCTCTGTAAACTGCCCCAGATATTTATTTTCTTAACTCCCATACTGAAAAAAAGAACCTGTTATCACATGGTGTTCAGTTAATGTGTGAATTCAATTCTATACAAGTCAAAATACATGTGAAACACAACTAAAGGGACAGATGGCTTCATACGACAGTACAGCGGCATCACTGAAAACTGCAGCGCGTGAAGGTAAGCTTTAAAATGTATGAAAATGTACTCTGTTGGAGGAAGATGGAGATTTAAATATAAACCAAGTAATCTTTAGTGTTAAATCATAACCACGAAGTAAGTCCCATGCCTCCACAACTGACCTAATGCATTTGAAAACTGAGCAACATGAAATAGCAGTAGTACTCATTTAAAACACTCAAATTGAATGTTTATTTTCTCTGGTTGGTTCATCTCAAAGACTACCAGATGTATAAATGTGTATATTCAGGTACGTCAGATGAGTTTCACTCCACTGTGTTAGTTGCAAAAGTTAAAATAGTTTTCAAGTGGGAGCTCTCCAGTCTGTGAAAGCTTGCATGCCCTGCTGCCTACATCCATGGGCACGTTGCCCATTTACGAAACCTCTCTTGGCTTTGAGTGCCACAGCTTCACCAGGCCTAAAAGCTTTGTTTTGTGCAACGGCTGTTTTTGAAGTTTTTTTTTTTGTCCGTCGTGCATACTGTCTACGAACATGTGCTGACGCAGACTCTTCATTATCCTTTTCTCTCCTAATTGTCCGTAGCAGCTTTGACAGAGTAATTGCTCTCAAATCAAGATTGTTCTTATCTTTTGCTTCAAAGTCCACGAAGTGATGACTTGTTGGAAGTTAACAGGTACTGTTTGCCTTTTGAAATGAGGACACCCTCTGAAAACGCATGTAGTCTGTAATAACAGGGAGTTCCCTACATTTAACTTTCAACAACCCCAATGCTGAGAAGCAGTGACTTGGGACCAATTTGGCATTATACTATACATATGATAACAGTTGCAGACTGGTTGTACAGTGAAGGGATAATGCTCATCACACCACAAGTCACCAACAGCACAAACTACATTTTGCTGGTATCCTGCAGCATATTCACACATGCATCTTTTGTGCATTCCCAAAAATCTTTGTCAGTGCAGTTAAAACTGATGGTGCAAAGAAATTGTGACTTGATAGCAAGAAATCCTTTGGAAATTGTTTGGACCGTACTAAAATAATTGCATCTGAGAGGTCATTAGATGTTGGAACCACATTCTTCATGCCGGATATAATTTTTTTCTGCTGCTTTGCAACTTCTCTGAGCTCGCTGGTCGTATGGTCACACCAGTCACTTATCTTGTCCCGCTAGCTGCACCTTTTTGTATATTTAGTGTCATTTGGGTCCAACTACTGGAGCAGAGGATCTACTAGTCAAAGTGCTACACCAGGAGCACAGCAGTCCAAACTGATTGGATTTTGAAGGTACTAGTGGATACATTTAATAAAAGACTGTGTGGTTGGTACTAAGTAACCTGGGAGTTGGAAAAATCATTTATATGTCAAGTATTAAACTAATAATCTCAAAGATTTTGTGTAATTTCTAAAAAGGTTTACCGTGCATTTACTGCTCCAGGTTTTTTGGTTAGAGACTACCATCCTTACCAAATATGTAGATAGTACAACGCATACCTGTTTTCTCAATGATCTTGCTTAGTAAATGCCTTGAAACCCCACACTCCTGAACTATCTCCTGCAGGACCTTTCTTCTGAGAGGCTGAGAAATGTAACCCTCTTCAGGTAGAAACAACTTCCGTGTCCCAATGTTGCATAATGTGTGTCAACCAGGGTAGTCAAGCAACATCCTCAGGGAGTCTTATCCATTCTTGATACCTTTTAGGCTCACCAAAAGCCCAGCTACACAACCTTGGCAAACTCCATCCATACCTGATTTTGTGCTTCTACAACTGCTGAAGAATTTATTTGCTTGGCCTGCCGATATCTGGCAGCTTCATCCAGAGTCCCACAGCAAGCCATGACTCCTGGATTACCAGAAGAACAAGCAACAACCACCTTGCAGATTGTTGTATAGCAACAACAATTTTTATTGATAGTTGAATATAGCTAAATCCACACTGCATAAGTCACTTATCACCTCTCTAATAGTTGGATCCACAGTATTTATCTTCTGTAAAAAGAGAAAACCCTATGTGATGCATAAAGCTTCAACATTTTCACAGTTCAATTGTTTTATTGGCTTAAAATCTAAATATTCTGGAAAGACATAACCAATTTTTTCTGGATTTGAAATGGCTCTTTACTTTTATGTCATCGCTCTGAGATTCAGTTTCTTGCCTTTTAGTTCTAGTATCAACTTTATTTAATTAAACAGATGTGAGATCCTGCAAGAAGTGTCCCCCGACAGTTAGATGGGCTGTTGCTATAGCAGCAATATCACTGCTCATCACATTCATCTTATCCTTCATTTTGTTTGGTAAGTAGAAATATGAATAATAAAAAAATATGGCATTTGTAATTGTTAAGATGTTCTTTAAATCATGTCTACATATCAGAAAAGTGTTGGAAAATCATAAAAATAAACAATGTGACAGATTTCTAGTAGTTAAAGACCAAAAACATTTCAATGCAATCAGATTTTTCTTGGCTGCAGGATGCAGGTTACATAGTGAGTTTGGAAAAATAAGACTTTAATCTTAATTAAAATAATTTTAATTAACATCTATAAGTGACTGCAGTAGAAACAAAGATTTATGAAGCTTCTGCAGGTTTCACCAGGCATCACTTGGATTGAGCTTCTCAGAAACATGTCTGGGTTGAGGAAACAAAGTCCCACAGGCAACTCTGTCAGGTTATAATATAAAAGATGCTTAGGCTTTCACTAAATTCAAATAAGACCAATAATACATAGTTTAATGTCAGTAGCAATAGGTGAAATCAAGATGGTGTTAATTGCATCTGCTCAGTAAGAGTTTAGAAGCAGAATCACCAGAAGTACATCACCTCTGTTTCCAGTCTAGATGTTTGAACAGAGAGCATCTGGTTGGCCTACTTCAGCGTTTTGGTTGTTGGGTTAAGAGAAACAAGACACTTCCTCCTACTTCTCATTAAAAAACAGCATAGAAGACTTTAAATTAGTGCTGAAAATCATTTGGTGTTACGTGATCACTTCTTTCTAAAAGCAGATAAGATGATGTTTCAGCATCAGGAACTGAAGACTCACATAACCAGTGACCAAACAAGGCATTAAACACTAAGGGCCTGAACTTCAAAAGATTTGCGTTTACAAAACCACACGCAAACCTGTTTGCGTCAGTAAACCATATCTACTAACGAGGTGATAATCGGATAGCGTGTGCAAAACCAGCGGAACTGCGGGCGCAAACCTTTTAGCGTGTCTGCCTTCATGGATATGCAAAACATTTGATAATGATCCAAACGTGCAAATTCGTGGGAGGAGGATATGTAGATGTCATCCCTTACCACCCGCAATGCGATTTTCAAAGCCTGAAACGGTTTGTGGGTGCCATTTTTGCGTGTGGATTTGGCACGTTTGAAATGCAGGTGCTAACTGTGACGCAAATATGTCTGCTTTCACTTTGGCCAGAAAGAGGCATAGATAGAGTGACGGATGACAGGGAGACAGAATCTTCTGTACATGTGGCAACAGATTTGGGTTGCCAAAAAAAATCTATTAAAAATAGATGAAGATAGATGATTCTATGTAGGATTATCTAAGCTCTGATTTGGAGCCAATATGCCTATGGTAAAACTCCTTTCAACATTTCATTCAACATCATTCCAGTATAACATGGCTGTCGGTGATCACCTTCTGAACGCGCACAGCCTGTAATCACATCACACATCATGCAAGAGACCCACTGCGCTTCGATGTTGATAATATAATTAACAGGAAAGAAGTAAAGACATTATAAGGCAGATGAAATCCTTCATATGCAAACTGGGTGCTAAAATCACTTCTTACCAGGTGAAAAATCACCATTTTAAGGCAGCTTTTCCAATTGGTGACAAAGACTGTATGCTTTAACCTTGTCACTAAACAAAACAAATCGCTTTATTGACAGTAACGTTATAGAGCAATCGGAGCTGGATCAGTTTGTTTAAATGGGAACATATGCCAGGGGAGCGTTTTGTTTATCCAGTTAAAAATTATTTTGTGCCACCAAAAAACTATTTAACAATCAAACACGTTGTATATCGTTAAAATATTGCCAAAACAAACAAAACGAATTTAGTAAAATCATTGGAGAATGATTTATTTTTACATCCATAAATGTTCGACTTAACTTTTTTGCCTAAGGTTTTTTGCAGTTATGTGACGCTATGTTTTAAAATGAGCGAAGTTATAACATACAGATTGCCAACTCCTATAACATTCTATTTTTATGTTGCTAATATTACATTCAGGCTTAAATGTTGTGGATTTTTATGATAAACTTTTAAAACATAAACTCTCAAAAAAAAACTACAGAACCCGGTGAGTCTCCAAAAAGAATTAAAAGATCAAGAGAGACAAATTACTTAACAGACATATTTGTCTTTTATATTGTTAATATTGATTGGCCAATTTCTTGTGAGTTATGTTGAGCAAGATAAGAGAAATAATCTTGTCAGGGCAGATGAGGAACCTGCTGTGAGTAGCACAACAAAAGTTAACTAACTGTAATAGACCAGAAAAGCAAGGGCGGAGGAACAAAAGGAAAAAATCAGCAACTAGACCATTTATAATGATGCAGTGTAACAATCCCTGCATATTTCTAGCAACACAGCAGAGGATCTGTTTGCTTTTCCTCTTGTTTCAGCCGGTAGCACATGCAATTTCATCATTTAAATAGGGCGGTCTGTACCTGTTTTGCACCTTTTATCCATTGAACCAAAATCGCACTCAACACGCCCACTTATTACACACGCAAATTAGCACCCGCTATTTGGGATCTTTGAAAATCGGGGCCCATGTGTTCATAATTTAACAAGTTTCAGGGTGTGGTTCGTCTCCACTGTCGCCACATGCTTGCTCGGGATAAGGGATTGCTGACTGGATGTAACGGGCTGGATGTGTTACTGGATCAGGATGTTACTATTTAATTGGATTGGTGGACCAATCCATTTAAATTTGACCATTTTAAATTCTGTATAACTAGAAGGGAATTTGATCAATTTGTCTTGTAAAGTTTTGTAAATGTTGCAATTTGGTGTTATATATATATACTAAGTTAAGCTGGACTGAATTTGTTGAAGACAATTACAAAACTCCATTTCCATCAAAGCAAGTAAGGCCATCCCAAAATCTGTTTGACCAAATAAAATGATTTCTTCTTCAAAACAATAGAAACAAAAACCAACTCCAGGGGCAGAATAATAAAATAAATTAATGAGGCCCAAAATATATGCTTTGAGGAACTCCATCCGTTACCACATCTGCAGTCAAGAAATGCATACCAACACAGTTTAGGTTGTCTAAAGTTTATCAATGTGACAGCCAACTGGGGAGCAGCACCAAAAGAGGATCCAACCTTTCACAAAAAACAGGTGGAACATCTGCAGCAGTGCCAAAGAGAGTGCCATGATCTGAAAATGATGCTGCATTCTGCCACTCAGGGTGAGTTTGCAAATAATTATCTGGTTCAAGCCTGTGAAAACCGTGGTATTTATAATCTTCATGCAGAAACAAAAGCATCAAAGATCAACAGGTGATCTGTCATGATGGAGCATTCACCGCATGCTTTTGGTGGCTCTACTGCCGCGTATTCTACAGTTGCATCAGCGGTTCTGTTTTTGTCTTTGCCGTCTGGAGACCCCAGATGCCGTCTGTGTCCTGATGGCTGGCTGTGGTGGAGGAGTCACTGCTACTTTTTCTCGGTCGGACTCCAAGAAGACTGTCGGTGGAACGAGAGCGTCGAGTTCTGCCGGCAGCAGAACAGCAGCCTGGTTGTGATCGAAGACTCTGCAGAGATGGTAAAGAGCATGAGAAAGAGAGAGGCATGGGACACACCTGATCCAGTCCAGATTTCAAGAGACCTCATAAATTACCAAATCATATCAGTAAATATTATCAAGGAACCAAACACACAACAAAATAATTAACACTACCTTTAAAAAGTAATGCAGCAGATGTGTTCTCCCAATGCTTCTTTCTTTTTTAACAGGTCTTATCGTTAACTAGGGCTTTTGTACATTCATGTCAAATTGACATTTTTTTGCCTGACTGTAAACATAAAGTAGTCTAACTTTTGCCTGAAATGCAGGATTTTCTCCAAGGAGTTATGAGACACGCCACAAAAAGTCCTTTCCTGTGGGTTGGACTGACGGACGGCCAACAGGAGGGACGCTGGCTGTGGCTGAGTGGGAGCGAAGTCCAGAACCACTTGCCGTAAGTCTGAAGTTCTGGCTGAAACAAAATATCATCCGATCCATATTTATTTAAAGATGTTTTAGCAACAGGTGACCAGCTCACTTTCAATTCCACTCAGCTGTTCATCTCTTACAGAATAGATCGCCTCCTTCTTGGCATCAAGGATCTAGCGCAAAACAAAACAATGAGAAGGTCTTTTTATACACATGAACGGATCAAGAGAGACAGGACGAGTTTAGTTTCATTAAAAGGAGAAATGCTATTAACATAAATCTAAAAATAATCCTTGCATGACGTGCAACGAAAACACATAGTACAGCGGTTTCGTTTCCTTAATTAGTGACATATTTTTTAAATCTGGAAATAAAACCCCAGAGTGTTGCATTCAAAAAAAGTCATTGCTGGAAACACATTGGAAAAGTACTTGTTCCGTCCTTGCAGGGGGGAAGATTTGATGATCAACATGTTTGCCTTTAGGCTGGTGGCGTTGAGAGGGATTGCATTTAAAATCTGTTAAAGATAGTGATGCCATGTTGGACAAATGCTGAAATTGCAGCGGCTTCATACAGAGCCTACCACAGTTATTGGCGTTCCTGCTAAAGGGATGTGAAAAACCTTAAAATGACTTCCTCTTCTTTTGCAGAAGGATGATCCTATAATCAAAATGGTTGGCAAAATGCAACATTGAATTTTAGTACATTTATCAAGTAGGTAGAAACATCGTTTGTAACAAAATTGGTTGTGCCAAACTTGGTTTCTGGGTTTCATTTTGTTGGCAGGACAGCACTTATCCAAATATATTTCAGGAGGTTGGAACAAACTAACTAAACTATAACTATTCCTCTTTTCACAATCTCCCCTCCTGGTTTCTCCCGTATACTTTCTTCTCTTCAGCTAACCTAACAGATTTACATTTAGATAACCAAGGCAAATAAAGTAAATTTTTGTCTTGTGAACCATTTCTTCCTTGATTTAATTGCATGTCTTGGATCATTCTGGTAAATTCCACTGGAGTCCATGAAGCCATGCGCTCTAACAAGGTTTCCGGGACATTTGGAAGAGAAGCAGGCCCCCAGCATCACAAATCAGATGATTTTCCACATATTCATCCCCTGCTTCACTGGAAATCTGTCAGTTTTTATACTGAAATTGAACCCAGTTGAAGGCAAAAAGATAGCATGATTGAAGTGACTAAGGGGCAGGGGAACGGCTAACCAACGAGAGCATCTTGCAGGGAGTGAAAAGGACAGACGGATTAGTGGCATAGGTGAGTCCATTTCACAGAATGCATGACAGCTCTATATGGATGTGAAGTCAACAAAAACAGAAAATACACTGATTCTTAGCTTAGCTTCATCTCAGCTTAGCCTAATGGTTGCTATGGAGACCTGGTGACCCCCATAAGATGCTACTCTTTGCTGCATCTCTCTAGTAGCGAACCTTAGAGACACGCACCCCACTGTGTGTGGTTGCAAGACAAACATGTCCTCCTCCAGGCTTGTCTGTCACATTTGAGTTGAACCTTTTAAATATTGCTCCGACTGTAGAGACGCTTAGTTGAGTGGCTATTTTTTTCTAACCATGTCCCAACTTAGGAAGATCAACACACATCTGCCTTACTTGAATGCCTGCTCTCCTGTCTCTTCCATTTTGAGAAGTAGCCCACAGTGTCACATCATATTTGTTCCCCAGAGAAAATTGGATTCCCAATCAAGAGTTCCTAGACACTGGTTAACTTAAAAAGTAGAGTAAAGATAAATGTATTAATATATTTCAGTTATATTTATTTTAAAGAAACTGTAAGAGCTGCCAATAATTGTAGTACTGGTTGTTTTACAAAACAAGAAATAAACAAATATAAAATTATTTCTTACCCCAAAAATAAATGTACTTTAAATTCAAGGTTAAACTTTTCTAAAGTTTTCAGTGTGAAGTCATCACTCTGGGATGAAAGATGTGTTTATTTTAAGGCTTTTTACACATCTTAATTAGGAGCGCAAATAAATGTGGAGGGCATCAACTAGAGGATTACTTTTTGTTTTGAAACAAAGTGGCTGCTTTCATTTAGCGCTGAAAATATAACAAACAGTTGGATTACTTCTTCTACTGTAGACTTTATTTATTTATGGAGAGAACACTTCATTTTTGCCTCTTATCATAATATTTTATATATATTGAAGAGCCAAAACAAATACAAAACCCTGAACTTAAAGTCTAAGAGTAAAATACAAAGCACAAAATATATTTTATTTATGTTGTTTATTACAAGATCACAATAAAGATACAATATATACATTATTATACAGACAAAAAGCTTTGTCAAATAAGTTACTGTTTCATTTTACAGTAACAAGTATATTAATTTACCGGTAATTAACATACTTACAATTCACAACCTCTCTGGAGATTTATAACCATTCTGATGGTAAATGCTGACTTTGTTTTTCATTCTCATAATAAATACATGCATCTGTGTGTTTTTTAGAGTGGTTGTGCAGTGGGACAGTGATGACAGGGACTGTGCAGACCTGAGGGGAGGTGGGACTCTGTTTGCTGCTGACTGTGAAGAGCACGGACCCTGGATCTGCAAGAGAGAGTCCTGACGGGCCTCCACACCCTTCTTATCAATCTTTTATTAACAAATTGCAGTCTGAAGGAGATGTGGAGTTTCATATTGCCAGGAAACATCAAACCAGCCCTACAGAATGCTACAGTGAAAAAATACTTTATTGGTGGAGCTTAACAGTTTAAGAAAAATGCAGATTTTTCAACAACATCAAGTTATTCATGACTACAGTTTGTTCTGAAAGCCCAGTTTAAAGTGCATGCATGTAAAAAGAAGCATAGCATGCTTTTACCTTAATAAATGATAATTGGTTTATGGTTACATATTGTTTCTGTCATGCTCTGATAAGAATATGTTTCTATTATTCTAAAGACTAATGCATTCATAGTGAAGTGATTAGATACAAGCATCTTTCAACATATTGTCATTAGCACTTTGATACAACACAACATTTTTATTGCTTTAGTAGAGAAATTGAGAGTAACATTGAGGTAACATTTATAGAAATTAAACAATCAGATCACTTCTTAAAGAAATCCCCTGCTTCTTCAGTTCCTGCAGATTTCATCTGAAGTCAGATCATCTTCACTTCTCTTTTTATTTCACTTTAAACTTCAGTTTCCTCCGAATGCTTGTGCCTGCTTCAGGGGCGGATCTACATATTTATAGGGTGGCTACAAAGGGGCAAAAGTACAAGTGCTTATATAACCACATCGGAGAAATGTTGATCAATATGAAACTGAAAAGTTCCAATTAGGCTGTGTCCATTTCAGTGGACCTAAGGTTTGTTAGGTAGCTCTTTGTATTTCTATTTTTGTGCTATTGTTGCCCTGGCCAACATGGTTTACTTTATAGTCCAATCCAGGCTTCTCCAGAAAGAATATCTATGTATCCAAAATAAATCGGATTGTTGCCAGCCCATCGGGATACAAATCGCGTCAACTGCAGACCAGAGATGATGAAAACCATTTTTCCCTGATCCTCTGGCACCTCCTCTGTGTGATGTTCTTCCTCCTCCATCTCTTCATCCTTCTACTTCTGTTGCTTACCTCTACCTCCCTGAGATTAAGGCCAGTGCATACTCTCCCAGAAAAAGAACAAAATTACCTTTTCATGATGATGATTAAATGATTTTTCAGTTCGTGCTGACCCAGGCTGGGAGTTCTTCGATCTTCTGGGACAAACTTTTTTCTTGTGTCCAACAACTGTTGTGTGATTGGTCAGAAATTGGAAATGGGTGTGGTTTCCATGCTAACAAACGTTTTTGTGGGAGGGTGGAAGTCACCGCTCGAGTTCTTGTTTTCTTCGCTTCTGGCCAGGAAGAACGTGTTCTTGTTCTTGACATCCCCAGGAATGGAACACATTTTTCTCTTCTTGTGGAGTCTGTACAGGCTCTTACTTTAGTGGCAAAAACAAGCAATTCATGATTTCTTTTTTACAGGGTAATTTACTTGTAATGCTGTGAGAATAAATGTGTGATTTCCTAATTAGTCTCTTGTAGCAGCATACGCTTATAAATCCATGATGAGAACCTTTTAAAAATTTTCCACGCTTTTGACTGGGATTGCTAGGGTTTCTTTTAAAGCTCGGTACTGTCATCCAATGCCACCTTTCTGGCTTTGTCCGGGCTCTTCTCCATGATTGCAGAGATCTTATTTGGCTTGATGACAGTCATGAGTGTGCGGCCGTCCATGGGCACGAACAGAGGGTACAGCTTCTCTCTGAAGTCCTCTGTGAACGTGTAGATGTGAGATTTGGTTTCAGCATTGTAGAAGGAGATCTGGCCTTCCTCGTAGTCTAAGTATACCGCAAGGCGCCGTGGGATGACCCCAAGGGGAAGTTGCGTTTCTGGCTTGGTGCAGGCATAGAAATTGTGGGTGCTTCTCCACAGAACCCAATAGCCCTGCTTGGGGGTCATGGGGAAGTTTCCCTTCCGCTCTGAGTTGGCCGAGGTGAGCCCGACCCGCCAATAGCCGTTGTTGGCGATGTCCACCTCCCAGTAGTGGCGGCCATGGCTGTAGCCCTCCCAGCCCAGTACGCAAGGCCAGCTGTCGAAGCGATGGGAGCTATTGGGAGGGTCAGACTCCGAGATGCTCTCCTGGACCTTACGCTGGTCATCAGAAAGATGAAGCCAGGGGTGGTTTGTCATGGGGTCGAGAATCACATCAGCTGTCAGGGAAAACACAAGAATTAGGCCTTCAGAACCGCAGTCTTGAGTCACTTTGCTATTATATTAGATGATAGACCAAGGCAAAAATTTAGTTACCTGCTGCACTGCAGATCCAGGTCCAAACTAAAAACAGAGATGTGGACAAATAATTATAAACAGCTCACAAATGAAAAATGTAGAGAAGCAATATAGCCTCATTTTCCCCATTTGCTTGAAAATAAACGTATCTGCACACCTGAGTTTGGGATGTATTTGGGTTTTCCTGCTTTCCAGGTTTTTTGCTTCGCCAGCAACCAGATCTGGGAAACCATTGTCTGAAAAAGACAAGTATAACATGAAAACATTGACCATCAGCAACCACTGTCTATTTCTGCAGATTTTACTCAAAGCCTTGTCATGTTAATACATCATCCATCCATCCATCCATCCATCCATCAATTTTTGAGATTGGGTCACACTGGTAACAGATCCAAGAGAAAAAGTTCCCAATCCTCTCAAGAACCACATTTATTCCTGTTGCTTGTGCAAATGTTTCAAACTCACTTTTTCCTTTCACTCAATTTTCCATTATTTTGGTTGGACACAGCACTCTGTAAACCGCTGGGTTCTTTAGCATTGACATTGTATGGGTTAGCTTTGTTTGGTCCATAATATGTTAGTAGAATGAATTCAAGAAAGGTTGGAAGGAGCTTTAATTTGTTGTTCAATTTGTTTATTTATACTTAGGTCAGTTTTTCTGTCTTTCAACACGCCCCCAGATGGCCACCTCTAAGAATGAGCTCACCCGGCTCATTTGAGCTGCTTTTTTTTTTATTGGTCAAGAGAAATGAATCATTTTGACTTTTTTGGCTCTGCTTTATATGTAAGAGGTAAAAGTGGTCATAGATAATCAGATTAATCATTCACAATCTGTTATCAGAACCAGATGCTGCTGTTGGCTATCAGGCAGAAGTAGTTCAGGGTCAGTAAAAATGGTTTATGGCTTTTCTACACGCACACTAAGAGCAGGGTTCACCCAGGCTTCATGTTGCATAAAACAGTTTTACAGCCTAATGGCTTCACAGGAACCTCACACGTCATGTTTCTCACCGTGCTGTCTTCCTTGAGCAGAGACCAGGTGATGAACTCCAGTAGAGGCAGCAGCTTGTACAGACGTTTCTTTTTGATGCCCAGCAGGCGCAGAACTTTACCGAGCTCCTCGCTCTGGACACCGCAGCTCTGCAAAAGCAAATTTTTTTAATGAACTATCTACTGTCTGTTAGTTTTAAAATAGAAAATGCTATGTTGTAAATGAAAGACTATTAGTTTATGTCTGTAACGCCCCACCTCGGTCGCCTTCTGCAGCTCCTTTGCCCACTCCATGATCCTCACTTGTCCCTCCTCTTTGGGCTGATCTTTATCCTGTTTCCTATGATTGTCAGATTCCCATGGGGTCTCCTTTAGAAGCTACATATGCAAGATTAATTAGAAAACGTTTGCATTTGACAGTTTGGAGTTGTCGTGTAAGTTTGGCTGCTTCAACCACCCTCAGTCTACATATTTCTGCTCTGACAGCTCACCTTGTCGAAATGGCGCAGCTCATCGGCCCACTCCAGGATCAGCTTTCGGCTCTCCTCCAGGCTGCGCTCGGTGCGCCGGTCTGAGCTCCGGGCCTCTGCCTTACTGGTTCCCTCCCCTGGATCTGTGCCACCCTGCTAAAACACAGCAAACACATGGTTTCAGGCATGATTGGATACAGAAAAGTTATTAAAAACTGTTTCATAATCAAGAGATTATCAAAACTTGTTACTGTTTATTGAACTTAAGCGGTAATAAATGCAGTAAGGTGATGCCAAGTCTGCATGTTTATTGAATTGCAATCTGAGCTGGATGCTGAAAGGTCACATAATCAGACTGTAAATGCATTCATAGACATGAATCGGACCAATCAGCAGCCACCCACCCACATATCTTGTTCATAATATATGAATAAACCCCTGTTTCCATGGCAACATTTCTCCAGATCAATGCTCCCTGTCTCACGAAGTGTAGGATAAAGAACCATAGCACATAGTTGATGGATAACCATTCCAGGTACTGTGAATAAACACTACAAAACCACATGTCGATGTCTCTGTGGTTCTACCTTGCACACTTGGTCCACTTGCTCCTTCCAGTGATTAATGAAGTGAACACACTCCTGCAGACTGCGCAGGTCCTTCAGGTTGCCCTGGCGAACGTGTTGCTGCAAGACAGACACACGCCGGCTCAGTTTTAAACAAATCAAACAGGAAGAAAAGGACAGCAGAGAGGAAATGTTGGTTTTTAAAATGCAGATTTAGGATGTTTCATCAATTATTTCATCTTTTAGCCTGTGGCTAATTTGTAGTAACTTGATTGGAACAGGGTCGGTCTAAGATAGTTTCAGCCCCGAAGCAGAATTAGTTTTGTCCAGCTGCCATCCGTTTCCACAGCTCAACTAATATTATTTGGATTGGTAGTCGACATTCTGACCTGGGGAAGTTGTGCATTTTCTAGCTGGAAGTACCAAAACCACAGTAACCACTAACCACTATTAACAATACAATCTGATAACAACGCATTTCTCTCCATTTTATGTATTCAAACACTGAATTAACATGTTTGCAATTTAAAAAGTCACACAGCTCACTGCTTTAATGAGATACATGGGGCCACTAAATGGCTTATACTTAAATATTTAACCTGTTTAACTGCGGCAGGCCTATTGAACTGGGAGCTGCTCTGTGACCTCTGATGAACCCAGTCAGAATTTAGCATCTGTTTTTGTTGTATTTCTGACCTTTGAATACAAAATAAACCCACTAACCTCCCCTTTCTCTCACCCATGTTCATACACTAATGCTTTATACGTCAAACAGAGCCATTATTATAATTTACAACTAAAGCAACATTATCTGCACAGTATAATCTAATTGACTAATGTGTCACTTAAATGGCATGCACTACACATTATTTATCTGCTAACTGATGTAAATAATGTGGAATTTTTAACAAATATTCTATATTTTAATGCTTCTTAGAGAGATTCTTTTGTGACTTCTAGAGACAGAATCCAAGTTAATTTCCTTATATTTTTGGAGAAAAAAAACCCCAGCAAAATTCAGCAAAGAAATGTAATTCTTCCTCCTGTAGACAGTTTTAAGCGACTGCCGCATGTAAACATTTGGAGCATAAAAGACGTTAACCTCTTGAAGCATAAAATATTTGATTATGCATATAATAAAATACACTTTTTTAAAATCAAATATTACAACTTTTGTTTTGCTTAATTACCACTGATGTGTCAAGTTTATAAACCTGACTTGTATTACAATTCTAGAAAAAGCTACACCTCTACAACAAACAAGACTAAACATTTCACACAAACACACACTTGGAACCATTACAAAAACAACAGGAGCAAAACAAGAGCAGACGAGCTTACCTGTGAGCTCTTACTGTGGGTGTTTGATTTGGCGTGAACGGTGGGGGCTGAACTGTGAGGCTGGACGCTCTCATCAGGCAGCTTCCAGCGAACGGCCCCGATGGAGCTGCTCTGGGTGGTTTTGCTGCCCTCATCATTTAGCAGCATGCTCACGCCTGCAGGGAACATTTCTCAGGGTTAAAAATGTTTATACAACAACTTCACAAATATATGGAAGAGAGGGAATGCAGAAAACAGAAGCATGGGGAAAACATCTGATTATTATTGTTGATTTTAAATAGTTTTGGAGTGAATTCATTAATAATCCTTTGGAAATGTTTACAAAGACATAATTACATTTAATTTGCCCCATTAAGCCACATCATGAGCTGGCACCAGGCAAGGCCTGTAAGTATTCAGAAAGAAACATGCCACAGATGTTCAATGTAACATTTTAAAAATAAAATAGAAACGTACGTTTGCTACGCTTTAGGATAGTTTTTAACTCCGTGCCTTCGTCCTTACTCATGGCTGTGGAGAAGGAAACACATCAAGATTATTTAAAGAAACGTTAAACAATTTCCAAAACTGAGTGTAAAAATATATATAAATTATAAATTTAGAAGATTACAAATATTAGAAAATATTTAAATATAGGAAAAAAGCTAACATATCAGCTTGTTATCCTAGTTATCAAATATTGATCTTATTATATGGTTACTGTTAACACAAATATATGTTCAGACAAGGTTTTAGCTTTAATAATGAATTTGTGTTTTTTCTTTTGTTTTTCAAAGTGATATTATAATTATACCAATAAATACAAATTAAATTAGTAATTGATAATAATAAATAGCTCAATTAGGAACTTTTATCCCCACCTGAAGATAAACAGAGCATTAAATGTGAATTTAGAGCTGGTTACCTGTTGTGTTGTCAGAGCGTTGCTGGAGCTCTGATGGTCGAGAGAAGTGGACAGAAAACCCTGCAAGTCCAATCTTTTTGTCTCTCCTCAGGCACCTGATCTTTGGACCATTTATGGCCTTGGTCGTTTTTTTCCCCAAACCCTGTCAGCTTCCTGATATGGAAGAGGAGCGATGTTTTACAGCAGCAATAAAGCCTGTTATCAGTTGGAGTGACGCAGATGTTTGAGGTTTCAAATCTGGAGTTACTGTAAACTATAAACCAAACAATGGAGAAATGAGAGCAAAGGTTAACCCTTATTTAAGCCTCTGTGAGGGCTTAAATAAATCATGAAAATACACTAAATGTAATTTTATGCATATATGATTCTTATAAAAAACAGCCAAACAAAACAGGTTCGATCCAAAAGATTAAAATGGAGATTTTTTTGGGGGTCATTTTTGCATGGCAACATAAATACGCCTCTGTTCTTAGAAAAATAAAGATGAATGGTTATGTGAATGTTTTCACCCCTAGTGTTAAATCCAGACTCCACATAATGATAAACACATTATTGGCCAGTTTGAAGTAATTTACAAATGTATAAGACATACCACAAATCAGTGCTGGGCAATAACACATTTTCAATAATTTATGTAACTGAAAATATCTAACAATAATAAAGGTAGGCCTCAAAATGCAGGAACACAGACGATACATGAGACCAAACAGGCAGTATGTAAGGTCACCATGACTTAGGCATTTTTACAAGATGGAGAAGCTATGGCAAACAGTAGTGGGAACTGGAAAAACCTTATTTTCTCTTTTTTCTGGCTTGCACTTATAAACAGCACTGCAAATGGGAGTTGTATATATATATATATATATATATATATATATATATATATATATATATATATATATATATGTATATATATACATATATATACAAGTCCTTCTCAAAATATTAGCATATTGTGTTAAAGTTCATTATTTTCCATAAGGTCATGATGAAAATTTAACATTCATATATTTTAGATTCATTGCACACTAACTGAAATATTTCAGGTCTTTTATTGTCTTAATACGGATGATTTTGGCATACAGCTCATGAAAACCCAAAATTCCTATCTCACAAAATTAGCATATCATTAAAAGGGTCTCTAAACGAGCTATGAACCTAATCATCTGAATCAACGAGTTAACTCTAAACACCTGCAAAAGATTCCTGTGGCTTTTAAAACTCCCAGCCTGGTTCATCACTCAAAACCCCAATCATGGGTAAGACTGCCGACCTGACTGCTGTCCAGAAGGCCACTATTGACACCCTCAAGCAAGAGGGTAAGACACAGAAAGAAATTTCTGAACGAATAGGCTGTTCCCAGAGTGCTGTATCAAGGCACCTCAGTGGGAAGTCTGTGGGAAGGAAAAAGTGTGGCAGAAAACGCTGCACAACGAGAAGAGGTGACCGGACCCTGAGGAAGATTGTGGAGAAGGGCTGATTCCAGACCTTGGGGGACCTGCGGAAGCAGTGGACTGAGTCTGGAGTAGAAACATCCAGAGCCACCGTGCACAGGCGTGTGCAGGAAATGGGCTACAGGTGCCGCATTCCCCAGACCTGGGCTACAGAGAAGCAGCACTGGACTGTTGCTCAGTGGTCCAAAGTACTTTTTCGGATGAAAGCAAATTCTGCATGTCATTCGGAAATCAAGGTGCCAGAGTCTGGAGGAAGACTGGGGAGAAGGAAATGCCAAAATGCCAGAAGTCCAGTGTCAAGTACCCACAGTCAATGATGGTCTGGGGTGCCGTGTCAGCTGCTGGTGTTGGTCCACTGTGTTTTATCAAGGGCAGGGTCAATGCAGCTAGCTATCAGGAGATTTTGGAGCACTTCATGCTTCCATCTGCTGAAAAGCTTTATGGAGATGAAGATTTCATTTTTCAGCACGACCTGGCACCTGCTCACAGTGTCAAAACCACTGGTAAATGGTTTACTGACCATGGTATCACTGTGCTCAATTGGCCTGCCAACTCTCCTGACCTGAACCCCATAGAGAATCTGTGGGATATTGTGAAGAGAACGTTGAGAGACTCAAGACCCAACACTCTGGATGAGCTAAAGGCCGCTATCGAAGCATCCTGGGCCTCCATAAGACCTCAGCAGTGCCACAGGCTGATTGCCTCCATGCCACGCCGCATTGAAGCAGTCATTTCTGCAAAAGGATTCCCGACCAAGTGTTGAGTGCATAACTGTACATGATTATTTGAAGGTTGACGTTTTTTGTATTAAAAACACTTTTCTTTTATTGGTCGGATGAAATATGCTAATTTTGTGAGATAGGAATTTTGGGTTTTCATGAGCTGTATGCCAAAATCATCCATATTAAGACAATAAAAGACCTGAAATATTTCAGTTAGTGTGCAATGAATCTAAAATATATGAATGTTAAATTTTCATCATTACATTATGGAAAATAATGAACTTTATCACAATATGCTAATATTTTGAGAAGGACCTGTATATATATGTATATACATATTTATATATATTTCTAGTTGAGAAAGTGTCTTTTAATTCATAAAATCACACAGTTCTTAAGGGAATTTATTGTTTTGTTTAAGTTAATCTCATCAGTTATTTTTAATGTGTTATTGCTTATTTTAATTTGTTCTTCAAGTTTCTACTGAAACAGATACGAACTTTGAAACGAGAATCTAAAATCACATCGTAAGGATTTTTTTCCCCATATCGCCCAGCTCTACCACAAAGCTGCCAAGCACCTCTCTACAATTAAAAGGCATAAAATTGATATCTCAAAGCTACTTTTCTTCAGAAAATGCTCTCTGTGACAGTTCACTGCTGGTGTATCATCTCTGATGTAATGCCTTTAACACTGTAGTTTATGCACATTGAGTTATCGTAAAGAAAAACGTCTTTTCTGTCTTTCTTTACTTTTTGTTTTTGCTTCAACCTGAACTATAAAGATAAGTTATGCAATATAATTTGGGCTGCCACAATTACAGCTCATCAGCTGGTTGACTTTGAAGGTCATTGAGCTCCTCCTCCTTATAAGAGGGATGGTGTGACAGTTGAATGCTTCCCTAGTGACTCGGTGAGCAGATAAGGGCGGTGCAGTCGTGGCAGCTGAATGCAGGTTATGTAAAGGCGACTATGGGTCAGTGAGAAGAGTAATTGTTTCGCAATCTGAAAGTTGTGGGTTGAATTCCAGCTTCCTCCTGCCACATGTCGATGTGCCCCTGGGCAAAGCACTTAATCTCAAGTTGCCTACCGATCTGTGTATCGGTGTATGAATGTTTGTGCATTAGTAAGTGCGATTGGGTTAATGTGATTCTAGTGTAAAGCGCTTTGAGTGGTCGATATGACAGGAAAGACGCTTTGTAAGTTCAGTCCATTTAGCATTTAAATGCCAAACCTTCTTCAAGCTCAACTTGAAACCAACCGATACAAGCTGTGGACAGTAAACACACCAGGAGCAGTGAGAACTTTCAGATTTATTCTTCTGCTTCAGACAAATCTGTGATACTGTTGAACAAATGTACATTATCCAGTTCTCTTAATACTTTTTTGATTTGTTCAAACTCTCACCACAAGAAATACGTCTTTTTTTTATAAAAGTGGCATCAAATCTCTGATTCTAAGATATTCAAAACCAGCAACCTGCATGTTAACCTTGAAGTATGTACATACACCAGAATGCTTTTATAAAAAAAACAACAACAACAAAAAACATGTTTTGAGTTTAATCCTGTCTGATTTCAGGTTTGCAGGATCTGGTGAAGGTTCCCAGTGAGATGTTTAGTTCCAGTTCTTGAAGAATTGCTTGAAAATGATGGTCTCCTTCCCTTGAGGCAGGATCTCCACCTGCAGGACAATAACACTCTTACTTGAACTGTGCACTTAGGGGTTAAAACTGGCATCAATGATGTTCCCATCTACACTCCGTGTTTCTGTTTAAACCCACCTGTGTTTTCATTCTGGGGTACTTCATTTGGTCGATGAAGTTGTCTGCTATCTGCATGGCCACCGTCTTCTCCTCTGCATTTGCTCCATGACCTGATGGTTAAGAGTTGACTATCAGAGCTTATATTTCTCTAAGACAGGACCGTAAGCCGAACAGAGTGGAGCCACGAGTGTCTGTCTTTTTACTTTATTTTCCATTAATATCACATATGCACTGTGCTTTGGGAAAACCTAGAGGAGCAAAAGTTTCATAAGAGTGCTTTGAGTCTGCTTATTTAGGTATGTGAAGTTCAAAGTGACCAAAGTAACACTTTCACTAAAACTTGTTTTATCTAAAAGAAAATAAACGTATTGATTCTTGCATTTATTCTGTTACTCCTCTACAGACAGAACAAACCAAGTACAGCTTTTTTCCTATTTTTCTCACCAAATTAATGTTTTATTTGTGCACATCCCTGTTTAAATGCCAGATTTTTGTGATGTGACTTTCATCCACCTTTAATGACATTCATCTTGCACAATAAAACTGAAAAACAAACACATCTGTTCAAAGTAATGAATGTAGAAAAGAAAAATCTGCAATATGTTGGTGGCTTAATTTTTCACACCTTTAAAATTAACATTTTCCAAAGCAACTTGTGATTAAATGTCAGTCTTCTTTTTCTTTGATAGGTGTCTATAAAAATCAGATTATGAGAGGATCTTCTGGCCACAGCCCTTTTTAGGTGACACCATCAAACCTGACCAGTATTTGAAACTGTTTATGATTTCACTCATCTTGACAAAAACATAGTTCCAATTTAAACAAGCATGATGGCGCCACCACCGTGTATCACTGTGGGTATTGTGTTCTTCTGGGGGATTCTCAGTATTTTTTGTGTGAAATTTACCTTTTGGTATTCTCTCCCAAAACATCTAACACAACATTGACTGATAGCTTACAAATATCCTCTACATTTCCATTGAATGTGCAGAGCATAATTGTCACAGTAATTCTGGTAAATAAAGCCACTGTGCATCCATTCAAACCTGCAGCACATTATAAAAATAGGTTGGGACAACCATATTTATCATGCATGCACGAGGATGACACACACGTTGTTGTCCATCTTTTCTTTTATCAGATTCTGTGACTCGTATAGAGATATAACACAGTGTAGATGGAGAAATATGTGAATTTGATCTGATCTATCTCTAAAAAAACATTTCTGTTCAGCACCTGAATAATCTCCACATGTAGATCCTCTTATTTGTGCACCTCAAAATCACATCTTTTTGCACCAATTTATGACATTAACGTCTTCACTGTTAATGTTTTTAAAAGCTGATGATAGGCCTATATAACAAGTCTATTAGCTAAACCTGATCTTGGGTTCATTGTTTCTGCAGTGAAATAAAGTCAAAGTAAATCTGATAATCACTAATTTGACATTCTTTGCAAAATTCTTTAAACCAATTGATAAATATATTAAGCCAGGAGTTACTGCTTCAATTGTCTTTTAATTGGTAGATGTTTTCTTGCTCCCAGATGTGCATTTTGTGCTGTTGTTCTGTTAAAATACTCAAATCAATGTAATTTCTCACTAAGTGCAATAAAATGTAATTTTCCAAAATACCGAATATCACTTTTTGCCTGCATGTACTTCAGGAGAAACATGTTTCCTCTTTTGGGTTCAGGAGGATTTTTTGTCACCTTTCCAGACGAAGATTTTTCCGTTTGCTCCATTGTCCAGAATGAAGCAGTCGTCCCGGACAAGCAGCTCCTTGGCAAATGGGCTTTTCTCTGACACCATAGTTGTCTTCATGGAGCCTGTGGCATCAGATACCTACAGAGGGGTTAAAGACTAGTTCAGCTCTATATCTCTAGTTTGGTAACACAAATGTTTGGTGAGGAGGGGTTGTGGCTGAAGTAACCTTGTAGAGGGATGCAGAGTTGGAAGCGTCGGCTTTGTTGTCTTCTTCCGGCGTGCTTTCTGCCAGAGCTGGCATTGGACCCAGCACCTGGTGAAAAACACAGACAGTTATCAAAGAGTTTACCTGTTTTTAATCGAAACTCGTGACCTGGAGATCACAGAAATCCCATAAACTAAACCAATCATCAGTTTGTTTGTACCTTCAGCATTTCCTCAGGCTCTTCCCCCTCAGAACTGTCCACAACGCGAGCTTTTCCATGTCTGTCCGTGTCTCTGATCAGCGAAGCAATCTCACGCACTTTCTGCTTCTCGAACATGTTGGCCTGTGATCCGGTCCATGACAGGATTGTCTGCAGAGCGGCAAGCCAGCATCCGAGAATAAGTTGCAGAAACTTTGTGCAGAAGCCTTATGGCTTTATGCAACATGTGCATTATTTGAGGTTTAATTTTGACTGCTTTGCATTGGAGTGAACCAACCGCTCCCTCGCATTTCAGAGAGGAAATTTGCACTTTGGCTGCAGCTTTTATGTGCATGTTTCACATTCAGTTGGATTATCTTACCTCACCGAGGTCAAGGATGAAGCAGTCACCCTTGTTAAAGCTGCTCCAGGACAGCTCCACCTCCTTGGCACGGATGTTGCGTTTCCCTTTGATCTGGTACAGCCTCTGCACCGTCCCACTGCCCTGTGGCCTCCTGAAACCCGACTCAATGCCACCCTCCTGTGAAAGAACCGAAACCTTCACTGTAAAGCATTGAGTTTTTAATGTTTGGGCCATTTTGACTCAAAGGAAAATCAAAGATTATTATGTGGAAGTCTATGTTAGTTGTAGCCAGGCTTACCTAAACAACCATACAAATTATCAGAAATTTGTTTTATCACAGTCATATACAGGGGTTGGACAATGAAACTGAAACACCTGGTTTTAGACCACAATAATTTATTAGTGTGGTGTAGGGCCTCCTTTTGCGGCCTTGGGAATGACATATACAAGTCCTGCACAGTGGTCAGAGGGATTTTAAGCCATTCTTCTTGCAGGATAGTGGCCAGGTCACTACGTGATACTGGTGGAGGAAAACGTTTCCTAACTCGCACCTCCAAAACACCCTAAAGTGGCTCAATAATATTTAGATCTGGTGACTGTGCAGGCCATGGGAGATGTTAAACTTCACTTTCATGTTCATCAAACCAATCTTTCACCAGTCTTGCTGTGTGTATTGGTGCATTGTCATCCTGATACACGGCACCGCCTTCAGGATACAATGTTTGAACCATTGGATGCACATGGTCCTCAAGAATGGTTCGGTAGTCCTTGGCAGTGACGCGCCCATCTAGCACAAGTATTGGGCCAAGGGAATGCCATGATATAGCAGCCCAAACCATCACTGATCCACCCCCATGCTTCACTCTGGGCATGCAACAGTCTGGGTGGTACGCTTCTTTGGGGCTTCTCCACACCGTAACTCTCCCGGATGTGGGGAAAACGGACAAGGTGGACTCATCAGAGAACAATACATGTTTCACATTGTCCACAGCCTAAGATTTGCGCTCCTTGCACCATTGAAACCGACGTTTGGCATTGGCATGAATGACCAAAGGTTTGGCTATAGCAGCCCGGCCGTGTATATTGACCCTGTGGAGCTCCCGACGGACAGTTCTGGTGGAAACAGGAGAGTTGAGGTGCACATTTAATTCTGCCGTGATTTGGGCAGCCGTGGTTTTATATTTTTTGGATACAATCCGGGTTAGCACCCGAACAACCCTTTCAGACAGCTTCCTCTTGCGTCCACAGTTAACCCTGTTGGATGTGGTTCATCCTTCTTGGTGGTATGCTGACATTACCCTGGATACCGTGGCTCTTGATACATCACAAAGACTTGCTGTCTTGGTCACAGATGCGCCAGCAAGACGTGCACCAACAATTTGTCCTCTTTTGAACTCTGGTATGTCACCCATAATGTTGTGTGCATTTCAATATTTTGAGCAAAACTGTGCTCTTATCCTGCTAATTGAACCTTCACACTCTGCTCTTATTGGTGCAATGTGCAATCAATGAAGACTGGCTACCAGGCTGGTCCAATTTAGCCATGAAACCTCCCACACTAAAATGACAGGTGTTTCAGTTTCATTGTCCAACCCCTGTATTTATGAGAGCCAGGACGAAGAATCCAGCCATAAAAAGATAGAAAAGTAAACTTTACAACCAATTTAGACAAACTTTACAAACGTTTCTATTCAATAGGACGTTTTTAAGACAAAAATAATCCTCATCATAATGTGACAATCAAAGGAGAAAAACAGAAACAATTTGGATGTATTTGACCACTTGATTAATTTACTGTAAATGCAATTCAACCCACATTTTTGGCGTCCAGCAACAACCTTCTGGCATAATCTAGGATGTTTATTTGACCATGATTCCTGACCTAATCGAAATAATTCAAATTGGTACTGACCCGTTCTGTTAGGAAGCCATTTCAGATAGTTATTGTTAGCCTAGTTTGTTCATTCTAAAACCAGCTTCGATGTGGGTTTGGTATCTTTGGCATGTTGAAACGTCCAACTATTTCCAGGCTTAAACAGTTTTACACAAACTCTCGCTGTCAGACCACAGGAAATTGGTTAGGATGTTCAGAAACAACCAAGGAACCACCAACCCTGCCATGAACTGGAAGATGTTGAAACACCAGTGTCGATGTCCATGGTAAAGCTTTGAAGAGGCTTGAACAAAGAGGGGTGCTGACCACGACAGAAGACCCCGCTCCAGAATCAAAACTTTCAAGCTTGACTGAAAATCACAGCTGTTCACCCAGATAAGGGAAATGTTCATATTCAGACTGGAGCTAACTGTCAAGGTGAAGTTACAAACCTAACCTAGCACTGTACCAACTGGTAAGCATGGTGGTGGCAGCATCATGCATTGCACTTTGTGGATGGAATAATGAAGATGGAGGGGTACTTCACTTCAGATCAAGAGTTACATGTTTGAAACCTGGATAAAACTGGAAAATAATCCTAAACATATCAAGACTAGTTTTGAAATGGATAAAGGAAGCTAAAATTAACCTTCACAAAGCCCCAATCTTAACTCTTCTGGTAGGAAAAGGGGTCAAATAACCAGGCAGAATTACCAGAAGCTTGTTAATGGATACAAAATGGGCAAAATCATGGGGGCATGTACCTATATCTATGTATTTGAGCCAGAAAGATTTGAAAACAATCAAAAAAATGTAAACACATCCACCTAATTATTGTTTATAAAAAATAATTACAGTAGTTTGCTCAATTACCATTCAAGAATAGTTTGAATAAATATTTACAAGCCAAATTAATATAACATTCATACTGATGATGAGGGGTCTGAGTACACTTTTATTTTAGAGCTCATTCAATGATCAGGTAATGCCAAACCGAGAGATATTAGTGCCCAAGGACAAACAAATATTAATATAAGCATTTTGACCTTTTCAATAAAATCCAATTCTTTTCTTCTTCTGTTCTGCACTACAAGGCTAGAAAACTGTTTCTGGTCTTAAAGAAGCTTTTAACTGAATAATATTCTGTTGAGATGTCACTTTTACACATAACGTTCTGCAGCTGTGAGTTCTCAAATATTAAAAAGGTTTCATTCCATAATGTACTTGTATTTCCACAGTTGTGGCTCACCTTGTAGCTGACCCCTCTGGGGAAGAGCTCCATGAACTGAGGGGTCTCGAAGCCCTGAACCTGCCTGTGCTGGATGGGATCACCACCAAGGAAGTTGTCCAGCTGGGTGGCCAACATGGCACAGGCTACCTGCTCGTCCCGAGAGGACTTCTCTCCTGAAGACAGGGAGGGAAACAGTCAGAGAGGGGAGAATAATTAAAATGTTATCAGGCCTGTTGTTTTTTGGTTTTGTTCTCAGGAACAGCAATGATCTGTTCTGCTTCAACTATGTTTCTTCAGGATCAAGAGTCGTTCAATATAATAACCAAAGATGTCAAAAACGTTTTTCTTTAAACAACATTAACATTTCGGAACCTGGGCCTAAATTTCTCTGAAGGTCCTGGAAACTAAAGAGGTTTCATGGTAAGAAGCTTTCTAACCAGAAAGGCCCAGAGATGATTACAGATGAGGGGAGGTGACCACAGAGACATGCAAAGAGCTGCTTAAAATGTAGGAGCTGTTTGATTATTGGGAGTAGGTCAATGTTACTGAACCATGACACAGCCTGTAAAAATGTAGACAACCTCTTATCTTACTGAACATCCATCAACCAGAGGCAGAAACATTCAATTTGATTTCAGAGCAACAGAGTAGACTGGATATAAAATGAGAGCTCACGTTGCTGCAGTAGTTTGTGTGTTGCCCTGCAATGGACTGGCGACCTGTCCAGGGTGTACCCCACCTCTCGCCCATAGACTACTGAAGATAGGCACCAGCTCCCCCGCAACCCACTATGGAATAAGCGGTAGAAAATGACTGACTGACTGACGTTGCTGCAGTAACTACAGCTTCACCTGCTCACTTTCTCAAGTGTAGCACCAGATTGTGACAGATGTGTCACTCACACTCCTCTTTAACTCAACATGTTAATGCAAAAGATGAAAAAAATTACTGCAGTGCCTTTAGATGCTAAAACGGTAACTGGGCCAACTAACCACAAGCCTACCCTTTTCCTGTTTGCTGTTGGTTTACCTTATTTGTACAAATGAATCAGTACATATCAACCTTTATATCTTTTCTCCCCTCTGCACCAAATGTAATGTTGAAACTGATGTCATTTAAATAAAAACAAGCTAGAAACTTAGCGCCACCCTACCTGGTGCAGAGAGTAAAACTGCTGCTGCTTTGCTGACCCAGTTTTAACACCAATTTGACATTATTGCCCGAATAAACAGTAATGCCACTGGCTGATTGCAAGGCTGTTGTATCTGCAGTCCAGAAACATAGGCAGCGGTGTGCATGATGCAAAGTTTGTGTGTTTTAAATTTAATCATTAATTTGTCAGAATGGGTTGAAACTCTAAGAGTGTTGTCAGCTCAACACCAAGACAAACTCGTGCTCTAAGCAGAAATATTTTCTTTCACGTTCATTGCAAAAGCAAAAAACAAAAGTTTTGGACTTTTGGAAAAAGCTGAAGGTGTCTTTTTTTTTTTTTACTTTTTTCACCTTTCATCATGTTGAAAATCATAAACATCAATATTGTTTTTATATTTGACAGAACACCACAAATCAGTGTATAACTGTGAAGAGTAGTAAGTAAAGTGTTGCCTTGTTTCATTTTTTATTATAACAAAGGTTTACAAAGTATACTGTGCTGAGTATCTGGAATCTGGGCCCTTTTACTCAGATATCCCTAACTAATTTACTCAAAAACAAACGCAGTTGGAAATTTCGTCGTCATGCAGATGTAGAGGACAGAGCAAACATGTGGAAGAAGGTGCTCTGGTCAGAATATTAAGCAGTCCAAGTGATCGGGGGAAGCTCATGATAACTGATTATATGCTTTTACCTGTGGAAGTAAAACTGAAAAACATAATAAACAAATAACACTGAAAATTAAAGAAAAATTCAACTTTTAGTGCAGAAAACATGCAAGAACGATGGAGGATCTGTGACATTACGGGCCTGGTTCTCTTCCAAAAGCCCAATGAGCTTTGTTTGAGCACATCACTTCATTAACTCTTTAAACTATATATCTTTAACGATAATCCAAAAAACTCTGCTAGAGAATTGAAAATGGGTCCTATTACTAAGTCCATCACTCTCTGCAAGCTTCAACCAAATCTTTTCATGTGCATCCTAAAGCAGAAAGGAGTACTGCGGTAACTTGAAAACTGTGTCATCACATGGTTCATCATGCAGCTAGATCGTGACCTCAGTATAAAGATCATTATATGTGTTTATGCTGCCTGTTTTATCAGGATTATATCCCTTTTATCTCTGTGAACTGAATAAACGCTTGTTTCAAAGATCGATTGTTTATTTAAATGGGGTTAAATAGAAGGGAAGGAAATAGAAACAAAAACAGGTGTAAAATTGCATACTGGAAATTGCACCTAATCTGTCACTGGTCATGCAGTTAAATGGTTGAAAACTGAATAATGAGAAACTTTAGTGTTTATCTGTAAACAAGTGAAGAAGGGCAGTTCTTACAGAAACACATGCTTGAACAAACAGAGCGCTCTCTGAGCTGTGACAGACAGCTTAGTGTTACCTAAGCACCGGATACATGCTGGGAACAATGGCCACATTTGAGAACTGTAACGTTCCTCCTGCATTTATAATGAGAGCCACTCAAAAACCTTCCCTGTATTCCCCCCCACTTCTTCCCCATCCTTCTCTCCCTCCCATTGTCCCTGTGCATGAAGCCTGACTGCTGCGGCAGGTCAGCGTGGTGGCTCATGTGTCATCACCAGCGCTGCCAGGGGTCATCGGTTATTCAGCCGCAGCACTTGGACCAGGCTGAGGTGTGCAGTAAGCAACGCACATTGGTCAGCTCTTTTGTAGGATGGAGTAAAACAGAAACTGGAAACTGGAGAAGGAACCACAACCAGGTGCAAATGTTTAGACTCTCATGCAGCTCCTGCAAATCAGTTCAAAAAACTATACAGACTGACTAAGACAGCTAAGGTTTGCCTGTGTATATTTGTGTAAATAAATGTATTGGAAGATCAGATTAGAATCAGAGGTTTATACTTCTTCCTGATCCTTTTAAACAAAGAAGTAAAAAAAGAAGAACATAAGAAATATAGTGCATCATGTATTGGTACAAGTACAGTGATGTGAAAAACTTTGTTTGTCCCGTTCTTGATTTCTTACTTTTTGCATGTTTGTCACACTTAAGTGTTTCAGATAATCAAACAAATTGAAATACCAATCAAAGACTACACAAGTAAACATAGAATTCAGTTTTTAACTTAAGGTTTTTATTATTATTATTATTATTAATGGAAAACAAATCCAGACCTACATGGCCCTGTGTGAAAAAGTGATTGTCCCCACCCCTTAAAACTTAACAGTGGTTAATCACACCTGAGTTCGCTTTCTCTAGCCACACCCAGGCCTGATTACTGCCACACCTGTTCTCAATCAAGAAATCATTTAAGTAGGACCTGCCTAACAAAGTGAAGTAGACCAAAAAATCCTCAAAAGCCAGACATCATGCCGAGACCCAAAGAAATTCAGGAACAAACGAGAAAGAAAGCAATTGAGATCTATCAGTCTGGAAAAGGTTATGAAGGCATTTCTAAAGCTTTGGGACAGCAAACCACAGTGAGAGCCATTATCCACAAATGGAGAAAACACGGTGAACCTTCTCACGAGTCGTCGGCCAGCCAAAATTACCCAAAGGGCGTTGCATCCAAGAGGTCACAGAAGACCCCACAACAGCATCCAAAGAACTGCAGGCCTCACTTGACTCAGTTAAGGTCAATGTTCATGTATCCACATTAAGAAAGAGACTGGGCAAAAATGGCCAGCACAACCAAGTTCCAAGACGAAAACCACTGCTGAGCAAAAAGAACATTAAGGCTCATCTCAGTTTCTCCAGAAAACATCTTGATGATCCACAGAGGCTTTTGGGAAAATACTCTGTGGTCTGTCAAGACAAACGTTGAACCTTTTGGAAGGTGTGTGTCCCATTACATCTGGAGTAAAAATGCGTTTCAGAAAAAGAACATCATACCAACAGTAAAATATGGTGGTGGTAGTGTGATGGTCTGGGGCTGTTTGCTGCTTCAGGACCGGGAAGACTTGCTGTGATAAATGGAACCCTGCTGCCTATCAAAAAATCCTGAAGGAGAATGTCCGACCATCAGTTCATGACCTTAAGCTCAAACCGGCTTTGGTTCTGCAGTAGGACAGTGATCCAAAACACACCAGCAGGTTCACCTCTGAATAGCTGAAGAAAAATAAAATGAATGCTTTGGAGTGGCCTAGTCCTGACCTCAATCCTATTGAGATGCTGTGGTATGACCTTAGAAAGGCTGTTTATGCTCAAACATCCTCCAATCTGGCTAAATTACATCAATTCTGCAAAGATGAATGGGCCAAAAGTCCTCCACAGTGCCTAAAAGACTCATTGCAAGTTAGCGCAACCACTTGCTCAACCAGCAACAACAAGCCCAACCAGTTATTAGGTTTAGGGGGAGATTACTTTCACACAGGGCCATGTAGGGTTGGATTTATTTTCTCCCTTAATAATAACAACCTTCATTCAAAAACTGCATTTTGTGTTTACTTGCCTTTGACTAATATTTCAATTTGTTTGATTATGGAAAGACTTAAGTGAGACAAACATCCCAAAAAAAAAAAAAAAAAAAAGAAATAAGAAATAGGGCAAACACTTTTTTACAACACTGTATATACAGTTAAGGCCAAAGTTCTTCACACCCCTGAAGTATTTAAACCTAAAATTGATTTTCATTCAACCAAGAAGCTTGTTTCTGACAGAAAATGAGAGAGGCATCTTTCAAAAGACGGGGACGCCGCTACACCACACAGCGCCCATACCTTTCCATTTCAGTGTGAGTACTTGTTTTAAATTGCTACAAAAATGGGGTTCCAAAAAAAGTAATATAAAGACATTGAAATCTCTTAAAAACATGCTGATTAAAACCACTTTAAAAGATTCCAGGAAAGTCTGGGTATGGTTTAAAACTTCTGCACATTGCTGCAACCCTATAATAACTGAATGACTGATGCATGTAACAAAAGCAAAACGAGTCCCCATCCAATCTCTCACCAATCCACATGTGGAGGTCAGCTCCCTTCTCGCCCCGGTTCTCCAGCACCAAGTAGGAGTCTCCATTATAAAAGGCTCCCACCTCGGAGGCATTCAGCTGCACCGCCTTCATTTTCTCCACCCTCCACACCCAAAGGCCAGGGTTGCGGACCTCTGGGCCGAACTGACCCGGTACTGGCTGGAGCGGGAACATTCTGCTAGGAGAGAGGAGACCAGACTGTTAAGGCAAAAAAAGGGAAAGAGGCATTTAAGTGAAGCTTCATGTGATACTCATCTGATGGGTGAGTCAGACATTGTTGGCCACCTGAAGAGGAAGCTTAAAAAAAGTGGCTTTGAGTTACTGTTTCTATTAGGAAAGATGTAGACGTTGAAAAAAGAGGAAGTGAAAGAAGGACCTAAGCCTTAAAGAGCCAATTCCTTGTGATTTTTACTGAACATCCATCAACCAGAGGCAGAAACATTCAATTTGATTTCAGAGCAACAGAGTAGACTGGATATAAAATGAGAGCTCACGTTGCTGCAGTAGTTTGTGTGTTGCCCTGCAATGGACTGGCGACCTGTCCAGGGTGTACCCCACCTCTCGACCCATAGACTACTGATGATAGGCACCAGCTCCCCCGCAACCCACTATGGAATAAGTGGTAGAAAATGACTGACTGACTGACGTTGCTGCAGTAACTACAGCTTCACCTGGTCACTTTCTCAAGTGTAGCACCAGATTGTGACAGATGTGTCACTCACACTCCTCTTTAACTCAACATGTTAATGCAAAAGATGAAAAAAATTACTGCAGTGCCTTTAGATGCTAAAACGGTAACTGGGCCAACTAACCACAAGCCTACCCTTTTCCTGTTTGCTGTTGGTTTACCTTATTTGTACAAATGAATCAGTACATATCAACCTTTATATCTTTTCTCCCTTCTGCACCAAATGTCATGTTGAAACTGATGTCATTTAAATAAAAACAAGCTAGAAACTTAGCGCCACCCTACCTGGTGCAGAGAGTAAAACTGCTGCTGCTTTGCTGACCCAGTTTTAACACCAATTTAACATTACTGCCCGAATAAACAGTAATGCCACTGGCTGATTGCAAGGCTGTTGTATCTGCAGTCCAGAAACATAGGCAGCGGTGTGCAAGATGCAAAGTTTGTGTGTTTTAAATTTAATCATTAATTTGTCAGAATGGGTTGAAATTATTGCTCTGATTGTAAATATGGACAATAATATATATGGAAAAATATAGGTTTTCTTCCGCAGAAAGAAATCAGACTCTTTATCAAGAGTATGCTGTAGCCACATTTAACTGCTTAGGTTAGAGCTCCTCCGCTGATTTATAGATATTTAGACAGTTTTACAATAATGACAGAGTACAGGTTGAAATAAACATATTGTAGGCGGAGCAACAAACACAACAATATCTGTCACTATAAAAGTCAGAACTTTATGGTTCAGTTTTGCTACCAAAAAGGCATCACGCTTCTACTATAAACAGATAAAGAAGGGCTGGGAAATAAATATTTATTTTGAAAATGATGTTTAGAGTCACATGAAGACAGGGAAACAACCTCTGCTGTAATATTTGAAGACATCTCATTAGGTGGAAACAGTGAAATTACAGAGAATTGGTTATCAACTTTGTAGTCTGATAAACAGGATGCCATTGCAGCTCCATCGCCCCTCGCTTATCACTGACCAAATCAGCCCAGAAAGAGAGCGAGACAGTGCACTAAAGTGGATATATGAAAGTATAAAACATGGTAGAGATGGAGCAGAGAAGCAAAGAGAGCAGGGAAACAGAGAGGACCCAGAGCAGCACATACAAAGGCCCCAGGGTTAAGGTTACAGTGCTGGACGAGACGCTGTAAGAGCAAAGAAAGAAGGCCCCTCTCCACTTAACTGTATGATATCCTCTGGTGCCTCAGGCATGCTGTCTGCCTCCGGCTCCATTCTGCGTGCCCACTGGAGTGTGTGTTTGTTTGTTGTGTTTGGAAGCTGTTAGGTATCAAGCAGCCTGCCGAGGAGGAGTGTTTGAGCTCACCTGGCCCGGTTAGCTTATATGTGGGAGGAAACTGGAGCCGCAGTGATGAAAGCCTACCTGCGGCCTGTGGATAGGCCGCCCGGCGTGCAGAGAAAAGAGGGTGGGGGAGCAGAATCGGGTTCCTGGACCCTGGCTATAGCTAAGCACCAAGGCTGATAATTACTGTAAGAGCAAGCTCCTATATCTATTGTATCCTATCCAACAAAATATTTTTATTCAAAAATTTGGATTTGGAAGGATATTTGCCCGTTTAACATAAATATACATAAGCATCCATGTTTCTAAGTATAAAAAGCTAAACTTATGCTTCACAGCCACAATTGCAGATAACTAGTCTGCTCTCGCAAGAGTCAACACATTACAGGAAGCAAGTCCTGATGGAAATGAAACAACTTCCTTGTTTTCTAAATTATCCATAATATATGAGGTTTACGTTATGTATACAAGAATGAGTTTCTAAACCTTAACACCAAAACTGACTAAGCAGGCATGTAGACAGTCTGGCACTGGACCCTTTGTACTAATGCCCCAGGTGATGGACTGCTGCAAAGTAAAAAGGTCACTGCAATCAGTTGGGTTTTCTCAGACAGATACGCTTTTAACAGTAACTGGATAAACTGGATTTAAGTGCATTAAAGTGTTCAATGTTTTTTCACATTTAGTCACGTTGCAACCACAAATGTCAGTGTATTTTAGTGTTAACTTATGTGCTTGATCAAGACAAAGTAGTGCAATAATTATGAGGGGATGAATAACAATAAAATGGTAAAAATCTGAAACATGTAGCTTGCTATTGTATACAGACCACCTTTACTCTGATAACCCTAAATAAAATCAATGCCCCTGTGTTAATTTCTTTTCGCTATAACTCAGCTGTTCTGTGAAGGCCTCAGAGGTTTCTTGGAGAACATTAGAAAACAAACGGCGTCATGAAGATCAAGGAACACGGCAAACAGGTCAGGGCTGTGGAAAAGTTCAAAGATTATAAAAAAATTCCCCCAGGCTTTGAACGTCTCATAGAGATTTGTATAATTCATCATAAGAAAATGGAAAGTTTATGGCACAACAGCAAACCTAGCAAGACATGGCTGCCCTCCTAAACTGTCAGGTCCCCTAAGGAGAGCATTTATCAGAGAAGCCAAGAGGCCAATGGTAACTCTGGAGGAGCTGCAGAGATCCACAGATCAGGTTAGACAATCTGTCAACAGGACAATTATTAGCCATGCACTCCACAAATCTGACCTTTTGTCATGTTTTGAGGTTGTTGCAGACGCAAATTGCAACAGACTGAGGCAAACGTATGATAAGGATACCCTTTAATAACAAAACTGAAATCTTACAAGATACATGGAAACACACCAGCGAGACAGCAACAGAGTAACAGGAGAATCCAGCAAAGAGGGAACAGAAACCAGGAACTTAAATCCTGTGGAGATGATAATGAGCTACATGAAAACCAGGTGAGTACAATCAACAGAATGTGGACGAGCTGAGGGAAAATATAAGCAGGGAACTGAGGAAAGGTAGGCTAATGGGCACAGAATGGATCTAAATACAAACATAAGGGAGAAGAAAATCACAAACAGATGTAGATCATGAGACCTTTAAGGAAGAGAAGAAAGTCATTGCAGAAAGAAAGACAGAAAATGTCCCATTCTTTGACGCATGCCAAAAAGGGGACATAGATTACATGTAGAAGATGCTATGTTCAGTTTGACATATCCCAAAAGATCTGCAGGTTTAACTGCAGCGAAGGGTGGTTCTACAAAATATTGACTCAGGGGGCCGAAGACAAACGCTCACCACATTATTTACTAATTGGTTGACTTCTAAGGACAGTTGGCTGAACTGGATTTGATTTAAGGAATCAGATTTCTAGTTGTAAAACAATTTCAAATTGAGGTTTCATTTTCTTTCCCCTTCACAATTTTGTACTACTTTGTGTTGATCCATCACATAAAATCCTAATAAAATAACTTGAAGTTTTCAGTTGTTACGGTACAAAATGTTGAAACGTTAGGGTGTGGCATTTGCAATGCACTGTTAGTAAATTTGGGCAAATATTCTTCACTTGACATCCTATTTAATCCAGCTGAAGGTAATTAAATATTTAATCCAATTCATGTCTGTAACTCAATCAATCTGCTGACACAGCAGGAACGAAGGCTGCAAATGTGAGTTTTAATAAACAAAACAAAAATAGTTCAGTTAATAAAAAAGGTATGGCCTCTTAAACGGTGTGTGGTTAGATGAAGGACAGGGAAGCCACTCAGGTGAAGACCCGAGGCTGCTGGGTTATTGACCCAATTAGTCAGTCGTGCCTTGCTGAGCAAATAGCAATAGAGATATAGCAGCAGAGAGACCTGTGAGTGAGCGTTGAAATGAAAAACATCACGTTTGGTTAAGAATCAAATCTACAGGACAGAGAAGAATTTTGTAAAATTACAATTTGTGGTTGAAAATCACAAATAAATAAGTTGTAACCGAGCTTCCTGCTCATAAATGTGTGTTCCGATAATCACTTCCAACTTTCAGGAAGTTGTAAAACAGCTTCACATACATGGAAAATGTGGCACATAAATGAGGGTTTTCCCCGTTGATAACAGGAGCATTGCAGGGAATAAGGATTGCTGGACAGACAGGGTGGATCCGGGCTGAAAGAAGACTGAAGCTTTCTTGTCCTGGTCTGAGATTGTTCAGCTGCTTTCAGGAAAAGGAGTGTGATGAGCAAGCAGTCAGGGGGAAAATGGGCTAGAGCAAGGAAAAAGAAGGAGACAACGTGGGAAAGTCATGAAAGGAAGCTGAGTGATCAAAAGACAAAAAATGCCAAGAATAGAAATAAGTTAGACTTACGTTAGACAGGGTGACGATGCAGGTACCAAACACGTCTGACAGGGAAGAACGCAGCAATGCAAGAAGAAACACGTATTTAAGCACGGAAACACACACACACACATTCACAAACTATTTCCTGCCTCAGCCTGTGGTCGCCTAAAGCCCGGCCCTCTGAAGCAACCACAGAAGCTGTGAGAAACACCTGAAACTTTATTGAATCAGCGCCTAAACTGAGAAGTACTCAAATGCAAGCTACATTTATTTTGGAAAATCCTCCTCAAGCTAAACGAAAAGGTTAAGCTGATGCAACAATCTTCAGGTTTTAATCGAAAAAGTCTTTTGTGGGACAGTTTAAGAGAATAAAATAAAAAAATCAGCATTTTTCTTCTTACACTTAATTTCGTCTTACAATTAAACATGAAACTATAAAAAGGTCCAGTTTCTCTGCTGTTGGTAAATTCCACCATAGAAACAGGTCGAAACAGTCTTTAGTCATGCAGTGATTCACCCAGACGTTAACAAAGACTGAGAACACACCCTGCAGTGCAGTCTGCAGGGATTTATCCTGGGTTTCCATACATGCCCTCCTGCACAGTTTTGCCTGTGTGAGCTCACACCAAAAGCTCTGATTTAGAAAAAAAAGTATGATTAATTTTAGCCCAGCTTGAGATTGTATAATAAAAAGTTGATTTTATCATCGCAATAAAACTACTCAGAGTTCCCTGAATCCATTACCCTCTTGTTTGTTTGCTTAATAAATAATAAAGAAACTAACGCTTTATGTATTGTGCAATATAGCACATACTTAGTGGTCACTATTATTAAAATTTTATGTAGTTTTTGCCATTTTTGTTGGGTTTTGTCTGTGTTCAGTTGGCTACTACGGCCACAACCTTAACCAGATATGTACATACACTGTGTAAAAAGACAGATAGCTTTTTTACTCTACCAAACATTAAATCAGAAAAACCGTTTCCTGTTTCACGTCAGTTAGGGTTACCAAAATATCCTCAAGTTTCTCACAATTACTGCTGGAGGTTCGGCACATTCCTCCTGACGGGCCTCCATTCTCACACACACCTTTTCAGCTCTGCCCACAATATTTTCTGTTGGACTGAGATCAGCGTTTTGTGATGGCCACTGCGCGACATTGACTTTGTTGTCCTTAAACCACGTTGTAACTAATTTGGCGGTATGATTAGGATCATGGTCCATCTGTAAGATCAATTAGCAGCCAAGCTTTCATTTCCTGGCTGAGTCTTCAGATGTTGCTTCAGTATTTCTAGATAATGTTCTTTCCTGACGATGTCATCTATTTGGTACATCAGTTCTCCCTTCAGCATCCAGACTTTACATTGTCAAGCCCGTTCTTACAGCTGGGGTCGGGTTTACAGGTTTTCAAGCTTTTCCTGTTTCCCTTTAAATGGTTAACAATGGTGGTTTAGGACCAAACTGTTTTAATTTTATTACACCACAGGATATGACTGCAAAAACATGATCTTTGTCTCTGATTAAATTTGCAAACTGTATTCTGGCTTTTGGAACAATGGCTTCTTCCTCTCTGAGTGGCCTACTCTTCTGGGATTGACATCCACATTTCGTACTAAAACATCTCTGGGAAGAAGAACCTGTCTCCTCTGTGAATCGTATGATAGTTGGGCATTCAGTGTATGTGAACTTCTGAATTTAAGAAAATCATAAAAACAGGAAAACATTTGTCTGATTTAATGTCAGACAGCGAGAAAAAAAAGGTTGTGTCTTTTTACACGGTGTTATTTAAATTCTGGTTTCAACTGTATGTATATTTAATCCTGCTTCTCTACTGGTGGGGTCCCTTTGAGCAGCTCCACCCTTCCTTTCTGACAACGGTGAAGCTGTCCTGGAGAGGTCCATGTGTGAAAGGGTGTAGACTTATCAGTTAAAAGTGAACGGACACATCGCTGCTGGGTAGCACACTTCCTTCAAGTCAGCCTGACAGAGAATTGCCATGGTTGTACTTTAACTGATGATTACAGTAAAATGATGCTTAGGTTTATGTAAGAGGGCGTCATACAATGATCTAGTCTTTACTAGGTTTTGAAATGATTTAAATTTAACCTCAAATGTACAAAAACCCACTGTTGATATTTATGAAACAATCGTGAAGCAACATAACCAACTAAGGACACCTCATACACCCAGTCTTATTTACAACATTGCCTCAGATCATTGAGGTTCCTGAGCATGTGTTTCTGCACAGCTCTTCTAAGGTCCCACCACAACATTTCACTGGTCTGGACTTTGACCGGGTTATTCCAAGACTTCTGTTTTTAGCCGTTCTGGTCAAGAATTACTGCTGAGTTTAGGATCATTGTCCTCCTGAGGACCCATTTTGAACAAGATCCAGCTGTCAGATGGATGGTATTACACTTGACTCTACAATACTTTGGTATACAGAGGAGTTTATGGTGAACTCAGTGAGTGCAAGGTGCTGCAGAAACAAGCCCACGTCATCACCCCTCCTCCACCCTGCTTATCAGCTGGTATAAGATTTTTGAGAGGATATGCTCTTTCTCCAGACATAGAACTGCATTTTATGACAAAGTATCTCTATTTTATTCTCATCTGCAAATAGACGTTGTTCTAGAAGTCTTGTGGTTATTTTGCAATGATTGTAGTGTTCATTCAGTTTAACATTTGCCATGCTATCTGAGGCCTGTAGTAGGGCTGCATGATATTAAGAAAACACATGATATGTGATAATATTATTTAACACTGCAATGACGATATGACTTGTGATAAATAAGCAAATAATTAAAAGAGTTCATGTCTTTCTGCTTTGGGTTCATAGCAAACATAGACCCCTTATAAAGAGTGGTCAATCCAGTTACTGGAAAAAAAAACACTGCAAGTTTTTATTGAAAAGTTGCATCTGCTTTTTTGGATTTGAAACAACTCAGTTTCTTAATGACTTGACTAGTTCATCCCCTCTTTACCTTTAAAAGGTTTTAATGTTGCATTGAACAAGTGTCCTCAAACAGGTATAACGAGCCTGAATACATGGTATTTAAATAATTAGTTGACATTTATTGTGTTCCAGACAGTTCTTTGTAAATTGTGTACATTGTGGAAGTGATACATTTTAGATATATTGTGCAGCCCTAGCCTTTAGAGTCTGATACTCCTGTAAGATCATTGCTGATGTCTTTCCATCTTGAGGTTTTGTTAACACACACCTGAATGCTCCAAAGCAGCAAACTGACCAAACTCCTGCTTGATGTTGATCAGTTAATCAAATGCATGTGATGATCAGAACATGGCTGCTACTTTGCTTTTTAAATTTCACATGTAAATATAGTTGTTCTGACATGTCTGTGTCTCTTCTCATTAAACCAGGGAGCTGTAACTGCAGCTGTGAGAATATCTGCACGTTTTTCAGTAAGCTCAACTGAATGTGTTTGTTTTTACATGTTTGATGTTTTAGTTTCTATTTAGTTGCTGCTGTGTGCATTTCTATCAGTCTTGTCCAGTTGTTTTGATGAAATAGCTGTGTGTACTGAAGGCAGAATAATGTCTAGGTAGTTCATTTTTTTCAAACAGTGAAAGAGCTGTTTAACTTTATACAGAGACTCAGGAGTTTTTAGGCATTTTTTTGTCAGTCTGGGAGATTTTAGTATTCTACCCTGTTTCACATGTCCCTTTTCACCTGTATTTTAATAAAGTGTGTATCAAAACTGCACATAACCTGTTCCTTAACATATTCAGAACCTGTAGTTCTAGGTCTAAACCAATACAAAAAAAAATGCAATTTCATTATTAAATTAATGCTTGCCACTGATCAGTTCCTAATTATCTAATGAGAATGAATAATTGACTTCTAACTTGGTATAAGATATCAGACAAGACAAACATTTTGCAGGTTTTCCCACTTGCAAAGCATGTAGAAGTCTTTCATTTTTCATTTTCAACTGTGAGTGAAGGAATCTGAAACAAAAATCCATAGATTCAATATGGAGCTTAAAGTCCGTATTGCCCAGCGACAACCTGAAGGATCTGGAGAAGATCTGTATGGAGGAGTGGTCCAAAATCCTTGCTGCAGTGTGTGCAAACCTTGTCAAGAACTACAGGAAACGTCTGATATCTGTTATTGCAAACAAAGGTTTCTGTACCAAATATTAAGTTTTGTTTTTCTGATGTATCAAGTACTGATGCCATGCAATAAAATGCAAATTAATTACATAAAAATCACACAATGTGATTTTCTGGATTTTTGTTTTAGATTCCGTCACTCACAACCAAAAAACATTGCTCTAAATATAATTTTACACCCTTTCAAGAGGTTGTTAGTTATCCATGTCCCTGGTAGATACACATTTAAAAGTACGTTAATTCAAATATTAACTTTTGCTTCTGACCGGAAATGTGACAGGCATCACTCAATAGATAATAAACGAATATAAAAGAGGTAGCAATTGACAAAAATGCTTTTATTTACATTTTAACCAAAACATAAGTTAATTATGTATACCCTTTTCAATAGCCAATGGAAACATCTTTATTAGGATTAAAGCAGTCAAAGCCATCTTAGCTGACCGGCTTTTTCTATGTCTCCTCTGGTGTTTAGTCACTTTATCTGTGGTGATGAGCTCCATGTCTTTGGGGTTGACCTCCTTGTAATCACTGTAATCTTTAGTTCCCTTCACACATTCTGTCAGGAAAAACCTTAGCAATTATCTTACAAAGGTAACTATAGCTTCCCAGGAGTGACCTGATTTAATTAATGACTCCTTTGTGTAAATTTTCATTTCAGCTCATATAGTCTTGCCATTCATTGCAATGGACATAAAAAAAAACTATAATAAAAACACGAATTGGCTTTTTAAACCTCTGTTCTATGCTGAAGAGGAGGAAAAATCAGCTCCATGTTTTGCTCAGCAGAAAAAAAAGAAAAACAGCACATCTTATGAACAGCCTGTGAAATAGTGAGGAGGTTTAATTAACCAACCGCTTTCCCTGAAACATGACTTCATGTTTAAAGAGATAAATTGATGTCAGCGAGGTGAGAGCGCCCCCCTGAGGAAGATCGGTGCAGTGTATTTTATTGTCCACACGTCACAAGATGGTCTTGACATGAATAAGACTAAAGTGAATGTTTTATATTTTAATATATGATGACAATAAACTAACTACATCTGTGCTGGGCAATGTTTACCTGTCAAAAATTTAAAAAAATAAGTATATTTGTCTTTACAGTCATATAATTAAACATCAAATACATTTGATTAGCTTCATTTAGGCAACATAATACCAGGATGGAAAGACATCAGCAATGGCCTGATCCTACCAGTCGGATAAGGGTTATAAGGCAATTTTCAAACAGTCCTTCATCAGTCTACGGAGAGAAAGGTTTTTTTTTTTTTTTTTGCTCATACTCCGTAGAGGTCAGAGTGCAAAGATTTTTGTTCCATTTGTTGTAGAAAAAACTCTTGCATTAAACTTGCATTTTATGTCATAACGGTCAAAAAGAATTTTTTTTTTTATAATTATCATGGTATAGAAGAGACCTGTATGAAAACCAGTTTGAACCAGGAAAATGTTTAAATATTCACAAGTAAACAGAATGGGGGACCTCTGTTAACCTTGCTTCAGTATAATCCAGACATTAATGAATCCTAGATTTCATTACAGCTGTTAAGCTTCAGCCAGCGGGTGAAATATCTCAGTACAACCAGAACCAGGACAGCCTGTTTGGAGGAGTTGCCAGGAGAAAGTATCTTCTCTCCAAAGAAAATATGGCAGCACGATTTGAGTTTGTGAAGATGCATATGACTGAAGCACAACACTGGAAAAACAGCTGAGACTAAAGTAAAGAAGACTTGGTTTATAATTCCTAATGAACTTTTCCATTTTCCATGTCATTACCCTTAAACCGCAAAGAACCTTGTTGAACCAGACATACAGGTCCTTCTCAAAATATTAGCATATTGTGATAAAGTTCATTATTTTCCATAATGTCATGATGAAAATTTAACATTCATATATTTTAGATTCATTGCACACTAACTGAAATATTTAAGGTCTTTTATTGTCTTAATACGGATGATTTTGGCATACAGCTCATGAAAACCCAAAATTCCTATCTCAGAAAATTAGCATATCATTAAAAGGGTCTCTAAACGAGCTATGAACCTAATCATCTGAATCAACAAGTTAACTCTAAACACCTGCAAAAGATTCCTGAGGCCTTTAAAACTCCCAGCCTGGTTCATCACTCAAAACCCCAATCATGGGTAAGACTGCTGACCTGACTGCTGTCCAGAAGGCCACTATTGACACCCTCAAGCAAGAGGGTAAGACACAGAAAGACATTTCTGAACAAATAGGCTGTTCCCAGAGTGCTGTATCAAGGCACCTCAGTGGAAGTCTGTGGGAAGGAAAAAGTGTGGCAGAAAACGCTGCACAACGAGAAGAGGTGACCGGACCCTGAGGAAGATTGTGGAGAAGGGCCGATTCCAGACCTTGGGGGACCTGCGGAAGCAGTGGACTGAGTCTGGAGTAGAAACATCCAGAGCCACCGTGCACAGGTGTGTGCAGGAAATGGTCTACAGGTGCCGCATTCCCCAGGTCAAGCCACTTTTGAACCAGAAACAGCGGCAGAAGCGCCTGACCTGGGCTACAGAGAAGCAGCACTGGACTGTTGCTCAGTGGTCCAAAGTACTTTTTTCAGATGAAAGCAAATTCTGCATGTCATTTGGAAATCTAGGTGCCAGAGTCTGGAGGAAGACTGGGGAGAAGGAAATGCCAAAATGCCAGAAGTCCAGTGTCAAGTACCCACAGTCAGTGATGGTCTGCTGGGTGCATGTTGGTCCACTGTGTTTTATCAAGGGCAGGGTCAATGCAGCTAGCTATCAGGAGATTTTGGAGCACTTCATGCTTCCATCTGCTGAAAAGCTTTATGGAGATGAAGATTTTGTTTTTCAGCACGACCTGGCACCTGCTCACAGTGCCAAAACCACTGGTAAATGGTTTACTGACCATGGTATCACTGTGCTTAATTGACCTGCCAACTCTCCTGACCTGAACCCCATAGAGAATCTGTGGGATATTGTGAAGAGAACGTTGAGAGACTCAAGACCCAACACTCTGGATGAGCTAAAGGCCGCTATCGAAGCATCCTGGGCCTCCATAAGACCTCAGCAGTGCCACAGGCTGATTGCCTCCATGCCACGCCGCATTGAAGCAGTCATTTCTGCCAAATGATTCCCGACCAAGTATTTAGTGCATAACTGTACATGATTATTTGAAGGTTGACGTTTTTTGTATTAAAAACACTTTTCTTTTATTGGTCGGATAAAATATGCTAATTTTGTGAGATAGGAATTTTGGGTTTTCATGAGCTGTATGCCAAAATCATCCGTATTAAGACAATAAAAGACCTGAAATATTTCAGTTAGTGTGCAATGAATCTAAAATATATGAATGTTAAATTTTTATCATTACATTAATGAAAATAATGAACTTTATCACAATATGCTAATATTTTGAGAAGGACCTGTAAGTATGTAAAAACTAAATGCTAAAAAAATAAGACCATACATTATATAGTAAAACTTTTATTCATTTTTTCCAAGTCAAAAAACAAACAGAACAGAGATACAGAGAATGAGATCATGACTTGATTTTTATACAGTGGCAACTTTAAGTTAAACCTTCCTTTAAACTGGACAGATGAAGTCTTTCCTCAGCTTGAGACCCTGCATCGCTTTCAGACGCACAATTCACACAAACGTACATACATTCACTCATTCATTCATTCATTCATTATGGGAGCCTTGTTGTAGTGGACTGACAGAACAGAACACAGTTAAGACAACAGCATTGGATGCAAACGTAGCAGACTAAATGCAACGCTGTGTGGAAATTAAGTCCACCAAACCTGCTTTGTGTCTAAGGCCAGAAAAAACAGCTCGTTGAGTCCGAGTTTTTCCCCCACAAAATTAGATTGTATCAAGAGTTCCCGAACCTAAAATATTAAAGAATGCGTTTTATCTCAGCGGGGACTCCCAGTCGGATCAAACGCATACACCATCTCCTCCCCACGATTTCCCCTCATCACAGGTAAAACACATGGAGAAAAAAATAAAATACATAGAAACACTGATTTCAGAAATGAGGATCACTCCAGGATGAAGAGGTAGGGAAACCAGTTTGTTCAAAAAAAAAAAAAAAAAAAACAAGGAAGGGTGAAATAACTTCCCAATTTATCAGGCCAGCAGAGGGTACAAACTGTGTGAAAATGTAAAAAAATAACAAAAAAATGTTCACACTACTGTAGTGGGTTTTTAAGACAAAGACTAACAGTGCAGTTTCTTTGGACCATTTCTTCTTGAAAATAGGGTTCAAATATACCGTCCCAGACGTGCGTAGAAAGCAGGCTAGAAAATGATTCCCTCTTTGAGCTTTCAGGCTGTTTTAGCTGAAGCAAAAAACCTTAAATGAGGAGAATGAGGCAGAAAATTAAGATCTGTCCCCTGCCTCTTCATCCAGAGCAGATGAACATCCTGCTAACAGGACTGCAAAGTCATTGAAAGCAAGTAAGAGGAAAACAAATGAAGCTCTTATTTTCTCTATTCATACTCATACAGAGTAGCAACTTCATAAATAAACTGAATAGAACACAAGTATACTTCAGCAATTAGAAACGGGACAAAAATTTGCAAACTGTAGGAGGGATTTTTAAAATGTATAGACGTGCACTACTTCTGAAAACAAGGACAAAAGCAGCAAGACCTAAACTATTATCCCTCATCTATTCGGAGCTTCATTTTATCAGATTCAGAATCAAAAAATCAGAGTAATAATTTTTACAATTTCTTATCTGAAATTCCCAGTTCCTATGGAATATTAGCATCTGGAAAAGTGTTTTTTTTTTCCTGTCGGTTTTTGACATACAATCTCTAAAATGGTAGACAAAAGGATGCTGGTGGGTGGTTTAGTGACATCTTTCAGGTTTTTGGGGTGTAAAGGAGGAAGATGGGGGTAATGTGTACATAGGTCTATGTAAGTTTAGACTTTAATGGCCTTTCTTTACAAACCAGATTCTCTCTTTTTTTAAAGGTGTACATTTATGCTGATGATACAAACGTTTTCACTTAAAACCCCCAAAAAAGTTTCCCTAAATGCTTAACAAGAAACGCTTTTTGTGATTTATGGTTTATGTCTTTATGGTGAATACAATCTTTACTTCTCAGGCTTTTGGCAACATGTACACCATCAACTACACAACCAGCATTTATAGAATGAGAGAAAGAGAGAGAGGGACTGGATGCAGGACAACAAAGTTAAAAAGAGTATTTAAATGTTCACATCTTCCTCCACTTTTTTTCCCTCTGGGGGATTATCAGTTTTTCTTCAACACCCAGTCTTGAAATTAAAGAATAAAGAAACTACTTCAAAAGGCAACATTTTCACCCCGTCAGGTAAAGCAGCTCAAGTCTTTCACAAACAGTTTTGAACATCTCAGAGTGGGAAGCAGCTTCCCGGTGGATTCACAGATCCCACAGTTGGGATCTTAACGATGTTTCCACATTCTCAAGCCGATTAAAGCTGCTGTCCCTCAGCTGCCCCACTGCCTCCTGTGCAGCTCAGTTGTTCTCCTCGTCGCTGTCGTCGGGGCTGATGGCCGGGCTGTAGGTAGGGGAGGTGGGGCTGTACCCGGGGGAGGTCGGGCTGTAGGTGGAGCCTTTGGGGCTAGTAGGCGAGTACGTAGGAGATGTGGGCGAGTACTTGGGCGAGGTCGGGGAGTACGTGGGGGAGGTGGGGGAGTACTTGGGGCTGGTGGGGGTGTAGGTGGGAGAGGTAGGGGAGTAGGTAGGGGAAGTGGGGCTGTATTTTGGAGTCGTTGGGGAATAGGTAGGAGAGGTGGGAGAGTACTTCGGCGATGTAGGCGAGTACTTCGGCGACGTTGGGGAGTATTTTGGGGAGGTGGGGGTGTATTCTGGGGAGCTGGGGCTGTATGAGGGGGAGGTTGGTGTGTATTTTGGTGATGTTGGGGAGTACGATGGAGAGCTGGGGCTGTACGATGGCGAGCTGGGTGTGTAAGTGGGTGACTGAGGGGTGTAACGTGGACTGGAGGGAGAGTAAGATGGAGATGTTGGGGAATAAGAGGGGGAAGTGGGGGAGTAGTTTGGACTGGTTGGTGTGTAGTTGGGAGAAGTTGGGGAGTAAGAAGGTGAAGTTGGAGAGTATGAAGGGGAGGTAGGAGAGTAACTGGGGGATGTTGGGGTGTAGTTCGGCGATGTGGGGCTGTAGCTCGGACTGGTCGGTGAGTAGGAAGGTGAGGTAGGGGAGTAGGAGGGGGAAGTGGGGGAGTAGGATGGAGACGTGGGAGAGTAAGAGGGCGAGGTTGGTGAGTAGGAGGGCGAAGTAGGGGAGTAACTGGGTGATGTCGGGCTGTAGCTCGGCGACGTTGGGCTGTAGCTCGGAGAGGTTGGAGAATATGAAGGAGACGTCGGGGAGTATGAGGGGGACGTGGGGGAGTACGAGGGGGACGTGGGGGAGTAGGAGGGAGATGTGGGGGAGTAGGAGGGAGATGTCGGAGAGTAACTGGGCGAAGTGGGGGAATACGATGGAGACGTCGGGCTGTAGTTGGGGCTGGTGGGGGAGTAAGAGGGAGAGGTGGGGGAGTAGGAAGGCGATGTTGGAGAGTAGCCTGGACTCTGTGGGGTGTAGCCCCCCGGTGAACGAGGCTCGTAAGCAGGGGAGGTGGGTGAGTAATTTGGTGACATGGCTCCACCTGAGGAAGAAAGGAAACAAAAATCATTTGAAAGTACAGATGAATAACTAAATATAAATCTAATATTATGACTTTAGTAAAACATCCTTAGTGACGAGATTAATTTTTTAAGTCTCAGAGTTATTGACATGGTTTCATGTTGCATCAGCCAAGTTTTCAGTTCCCATATTCTTTTAGCCGCCCCTTCCAAATCACTTCATCCCAATATTTGTGACCTCAACTTGTTCAAAACAAGTTGAAAAAAGGAAATTTTATGTAAAACATTTTAAGCTGCACTGAGCCTGATTACAAGGTGATTACATCGCGATATATGTGCTGCCCTACATTTTATATTTTCAAACTATAGCAACCCTATCCTTAACAGATAGTGGAATAGTAAAGTATGTGCAACTGATTTAGGTGGTGCAAATAAACTGGTTATTTCTGCAGTCATTAGTTTTTATGTGAGAGGCGCCATATTGGATTTGACATTTGTGGTTGATATGAACGCTTCAACTGTCAAGGTGTAAAACCTTTAAATATTGTAAAAGCCCATTTTCTGATGTGTCTAACCTGGAGATGGGATGTATGGACTGACGGGTCCTGGAGACCCTGGTGACCCCGGTGTGGGAGACCAGGCTGGGGAGTAACCCGGAGAGAAGCCACTGGCATCAGATGCTGCGCTGGGAGAGAAGCCTGCAGCTCCAGGGGTCATACCGCTTCCTAGAAGACCAAATAACAAAGAGTCAATGAGCCGATGTCAAAGAAAAATATAAACATAAGGGCCAAAGCAATGTGTATATTTGAACCTACCAATACTGGGGGACCATGCTCCGTAGGCTGGGGTAGCTCCGGTGTTCCACGGCGTCATGGCAGGAGACATGCCACTCATGGGACTCGGCACTGAGCCAAAGAACATTCCAGTGGCTGGAAACAACATCAATACATACAACGTAAATACTACTGTTCTTGCAACTTACCTACTATTCAAACACCAAAAACAAGAACGATTCCTTCACTCACGTCCTGCCACGCTGATGCCAGGTATGTTTGTTGGGATCTCCATGCCGTACTTGCACTTCTCAGCATCCAGCAGCAGGTCAAAGCAGCCGGTTCCTGCTGGGGCGAGCTGGCCAAGCATGATGTTCTCTGACACACCCTTCATCGGGTCGCACTCTCCGTGAGATGATGCCTCCATCAGCACATCCACCTGCCGAAGAAATGGCAAGAAATATAGGATTTTTGGTAAATACTGAACATGAAAAACAGGATTGATGAAGTTCCGTTGAAAAAACAACAACTTTGTACCGTCTCCTCAAAGGAACACTTCATAAGGGGTCCCGTGTCTTGACGATTGATGCCGTGACGCGTGATGGCCATCAGGTGACCGCGGCAGGTCATGGTGTCACAAAGCAGAGCCAAGTGACGGTAGTTGACGTAGGAACCGTCGAAGGAGATGACGTGATACAACTCCCTCTCCAGAGCTTTTCGGACAGCTTCGATACCCAAAACCTTTTCAACAGCAAAGCATTTTTAATGGATATCCCAAAAATTGAATTGTACACTTATAATGAAAAGAATTGAAGTGTATTTGTACCGTGAAGATCTCCACAATGTCATTGGAGGTGGTCCTGACGGGGTCCACGTCCTTCTCACTGAGCACCCTCATGAGGCTCACGCCGTCCGTCTCGAGAATCCACTCCTGCAGGGCCTTGAACTCTCCGTCCTCCGTGATGATGATCTTCTTCTTATTGTCAGTCTGAGGCAGATGCATGTACACCTGAAGGAGATGAGCAAAAACACCACATTTGTACAGAGGTTTAATTTAGTTTTGACGTTTATTTTACATTAAAGAAACAAAATAAATAAACAGAAGAATTCTGGATAATTTCACCTTGCTAATCTGCTCGATGCCCTGCAGAGTCATGTCCGTCAGCATGTTGGACTCGATGCACCTCAGGAACACATCGTCGTCCATTTTATCCACGACCTCCTCATCCTGGACAAGCAGAGCAGATTCTTAGAATCTCGACCAACAATGGATTCTCTTACTTTTATTGTTAATCTGTGCTCACCTCCTGAAACTTGTTCTCGTCGCTGTTCATTATTCGAATTCGCAGAACCAGTTTTTCAGCATTGTCATCGTTGAAGATGCAGTTAAGGTCATCTCCAAAACCTAAGATAAGGAAACCGCAGCGTAATTGAGTGAGGGGCAGAGGGGAGATGCTTTTTTTTATCTGTAAAAAACCTTGAGTGAACCGTGACCCAACCCACCAGCATTGATCTTCTCTGCGATCTGCTCCATGGTCAGCTTGCGGTCGGTCATGTGCTTCCGGTCGAGCTCGATGCGCAGCAACCACGGGGAAATGCGGGTCACATCAAAGTCTGGCATCTCGTAGTAGACATTCACCCACTCCTGATCCTCGGCCACCACAGTGTTCTGCGGGTTGGGGTCGTAGTAGATGGCGGTGTTTGCAGTCACCTGAAAGCCACAGCTCACTTTAATCCCTTTTTTTTTTTTGTTTTTTTTTAAACGGCATCACACATAAAATGGTAGAGAAAAGCTACGGATTTGTTACCTTCCTCAGCGTTGTATGCTCCAGTCGACACAAGATGTCTTTGGCCCTCTCTGCGTCACGTGCCGCCTGGCCCAGCAGGAAAACTGTCAGCGAGGGCGTCTTGGGCCTCTTTGAGATGTTGATCAACTCTTTCAGACGAGGCACACCAAGCGTGACGTTCTTGGCCGACACTCCGGCGTAGTGGAAGGTGTTCAGAGTCATCTGGGTGGCCGGCTCGCCCAGTGACTGAGCAGCTAGGGCGCCGACCATTTCACCAGGATGGGCCTGGAGGAGGAGAGGATAAATTGTTTCATGTTTTCAGAGGTCAGGTGAAAATGAGAGCTCCTAACAGCATCTGCTGAACTTACAATGGACTGGTTGAACTTGGTCTCTATCTCTCCCAGCAGCCAGTCGTAAGCCTCGGTGGACAGACGAAACTCCTCTGTCATGCGTCTGGAGCAGAGCGTGGACCGCAGGTGGATGTTGAACAGGAGCGTGGCGTTCTCCTGGGCCTGCCTGCTTAGAGGATCATCACCGTTGACGATAACCAGCTTCTTACTCAGCTCCTGAACACCTGAGGAGGGTAAACATGAATATGGATTGAAGTGACTTTGAGACAAACTATTTCAAAAAGATTTGTTAAACAGATTATATTACAGCTTTACACGCCATTTGAAGTCATGTCACAATCTCCTCTCCAGTTCCACAACTTCTTTCATGTGATTTAGCAACTCCAAGTACAAAGACAGGAAACTTGTACAATTCTCAAGTTCAAAGATAGCTAGGTTCTATATTTTTCTACTTTACCTTCGACCACACGCAGAGGATTCAGGTCTGTTGGGGTTCGGGTGTTGATTCGGAAGATCTTCTGAGCATTCCAGATCATTCTGGCCAGGTTGCACGGCAGCACCACCTACAGGCGAAGAGAAACAATGCAGATGATGAGCAGCTGATCCACTATGCTTTGAGGCTTAGAAGGCTACTAGACATTTATCACAGAGCTGAGGTTTATGGCGAACCTAGAAGATGTTACTCAGATACACATGTGTAACGTCTGAGAGCAGCATTAAATTACATGCAACATTTACTAAGATCCAACTGCAAAACCCATCTCAAGCTGATCTCACAAAATGAATTCATGCATATGAAACTGATCTGCATGCAGCCGCCGTGGCTCAGTATTTCTGCTACTGTCTTTACCTGCAAAGCCTGATTGAGAATTGTTTTTCCTCCTGTTTTTGTACATAATTTCCTTACATTAGGAAATGTTTCTAGAATTTCATATTGCCGACTGTTTGTCGTGTGTACTGTCGCTGTGTAACTGTTGCTGATTTAATCTGTAGTTACATGTGATTTCAAGAGCGCTTTATGCTGGTTAAAATAAATCAATAAGATGTTTTGCCGTCGTGTTGCGGACTGTATGATCACACACCTTACTGTCACCAGTGGGGAAAATGGCCCGCAGAATCTCCCTGTCCTCCCTCATCTTCTCAAACTCCTTCTCCAAGACACTCTGCACGTGTGCATTTGTCAGCACGTCTTTCACCACGTCTTCCTGCAGCACCCTTCTCAGTGCGCGCTCGTTGGTGCAATCAAACCGAAACCTGTAGGGATAACAAAGAGGCGGGTGACTCCCAGGTTCGGAGGAATGGATGTTGCAGGGCTTTTGCTTGCCACTTACTTCTTTTCAAATGCCTTGTTGGAGGGCTTTAGCGTTGCCAGGTTTTGGAACTCGACGTTCTCTCCCGCCAAGCCATCCTCGCCGTAGCGCAGCTGCACCACCTGGTTGATGGAGTTTCGCACCGTGGCGTCATACTTCACCATCACAGACTCCATAGATTTGATCAGACGACGCTGAATGTAACCTGGAAGTTAAGCGGGAAGACGTCCTTAAGCTGAGGAACCCAAAAATCTCAAGGAATGTTTTAGCCATGTTGATGCTGGGTGAACGTACCCGTCTCGGCCGTCTTGACGGCCGTGTCGATCAGACCCTCTCTGCCTCCCATGGCGTGGAAGAAGAACTCTGTCGGCGTCAGCCCAGCCAGGTAAGAGTTCTCCACAAAGCCTCTGCTCTCAGGACCGTAGTCATCCTTAATGAAGTGAGGCAGCGTGCGATGCTTGAACCCAAACGGGATTCGTTTACCCTCCACGTTCTGCTGGCCCACCACAGCAATAACCTGAGACAAGCAAGCAAAGTCATCCTCGGCTCTGTTCAAACCTAACCCGTCTTCTCCGATAACATTCGCACAGAGGGGTTAGAGGTGTTACCTGCGAGATGTTAATCTTTGAGCCCTTGGAGCCAGCCACCACCATGGACTTGAAGTTGTTGTACTCAGACAGGGACTTCTGAGCAGAGGATCCTGTTTTGTCTCGAGCGTCGTTCAGAATACGGTTCACCTGGTTCTCAAAGGTTTGCCGAAGCGTGTTACCGGGTGTCGGTTCCAGCTCATTGTTGTGAGCTTTTTCAATAACCTGGCAGATAAACAGGAGAGAAATTAAGCTCTGCTCCATTTCTACTGCATCTTCCAAAAAAAGACCCTCCTTAAATGGACTTATTCTGTGTGCTGAAAACATGTCAGAGTTAGAAGATTTCCCTCACTTCTATCACATCCTGTTTGGCCTTCTTGATGGTGTTCTGGATGTCGAGGTACGTCTTGGCATCAGCAATGGAGTCACCAATACCAATGGAATGACCTGTTGATATTCCAAAGACATCAGTATCAAGGAATGTCCCCTTTAAAACACAACACATGATATCAGACACGATCTAATTCTTCCTAAACATTTTTCCATGTCCAAATTCCCAACGTTCCAAAACCAATTTAGCAGAATTCTCTGTCCAGGTTTGGCACATTTCTTTTCAAAATTTACTGTAGATATTTTCATGGACATAACAATGGACATATGGAGAAATGGACATATAGACAAAAGAGGATGGATTGAAGAATAGATGTGCAAACAAACGAATGGATGGATGGGAAAAAGTTTGGACGGATGGTGGTGGAGCCATTAGGGGGCGCTCAGGGAGCTGATAAATGTCAATTAAGCGCAGGTGTGGCGCAAATGAGCACACGGTTTTGACCGTGCTTGTGGGAGCTAAGGACTTTTGTGTGTGTATCACTTCATATCCACTCCGCAAACAATAAATGGATGGGCATATCCGACTGGACTTCAACAAGCACCGCTTTCCATTTTGTAACAGCAACCTACCACAGGTGCACGCGTAAGACCAGAAAAAACGCCACTACCGATGGATTGAAAGAGAGATGGAAAAATGGAACGAGGGACAGACGATGGAAGACATAATGGACAGAAAGCGATAGTTCGAGGGACAGATGACTAAATGAATGAAAGGAAGAACAGATGGACGAATAACTGGAAACAACATTTAGATAACCCTACAACACCGTGGATGGGTTTCTTACCCTCGATGAGCAGCCAGTTGTTGACCACCGTCTGAATGTTGGAGTAGAAAAGTCTGGTGATGTCGTGGCCCATCTCCAGGTAGGAGATGTGGACGAGGGAGCCAGCTGAGGTTCCCAGAGACTTCTTACACAGGATGCCCATGATCAACTCCCCGTTCTCCACGATGACCTGTTTGAATATGAATTCTTAAATTAATCAATCTGCCCCCAGTTCATTTCTATAATCCATAGATAAAAATGCCTGCCCTGTACCTTGGTGTCACCGGGTGAGATGTGTTTGTAAGGGCCGCTGTCTTCATCGTCTGGGTGCGTGCTGTGGGTGCGGATCACATTGATGTGTCCTGGAATGATGAGGCTGAAGATCTGCTTGCCCGTCCACAGAGGACGGGGTTTGAGAATAGCTGGCTGAGGCATCTTCCCGTCCCAGGTGGACAAGAACATGAGGAGGTTCATGACTTCCCCCTGTGAGGCAGGAAAACCTGCAATCAACCCCAAGGATCTTACCAGGCATCAGCTGAGAGGTCTGGCAACAATCTACTCACCCTCTCCAAGAACACATCTCTTTTAGTGAACTTGCGAACGGCTGTGAGTGTGTCCTGCACGATACCCATGACGGGCCTGTTGGACTGGGGCGTGACAATCATACGCGGCACCATGGCCAGCTCCTGAATCTCCGCCCTCGTTTCCAGCGACTGGGGGAGGTGGAGGTTCATCTCATCCCCGTCAAAGTCGGCGTTGTAAGGAGTGGTGACGCTGAACAAAGGTGAACCGTTGACATCAGCAAGAGCAAAGACAACACAAACACCGCTGAGCTACAGTACAGGAAACCAGAAAATAATAACTTTGCTTATTTGTTGCCACAACAAAAAAAAATCTAACATTATAAATATCTGTAAAGACTATACAGCAATTCATTGTTGATATCCCGATCCAATCCCAAGTATTTTTAAGAGGTTAATATAGGATCCTTATCTCCATTTAATACCTGAGGTTGAGTCGGAATGTGGACCAAGGCAGGATCCGAACCCTGTGCCCCATCATAGACATTTTATGTAGTGTGGGCTGCCGGTTGAAGATGATGATGTCACCGTCGCACATGTGTCTTTCCACCTAAAATGAGTTAAGACCAAAAACAGTTAGAAATTTGATTTTAATTTATTAGCAGCCAAACTGGTAGAATATGTTGCTTATGAACAGATATGTCCGGAGAAATCAGCAGGCGACCGTAATGAGTGGAAACTAGGATCGATCGGTCCTGATTGGCCATCGTCCAGCTGGAGACCTAAAAATCTTTTGTTTTTCAGATTGGGAACAAATGTATATTGTTTTATTCTTGCCTTGTAGCCGATTTGCAGATGAAGGTCACTTGGTTTAGGGTGAAATCGCAGGTCGATTCTGTCTCCATTGTCTCGGATAATGTACTTGGCTCCAGGGTACTGGCTGTTGCCTCTTCGTACCAGCTCCTGCAGTCTAATAAAAGCAATCAGAATCAGATTAGCTGGCGTGACACTTAAATAAATAACTGTGATGCAAAATGAATTCTGGAACTGCTCAGCTGTACCTGTCAATATTAAAGGGTGTGACGATCTCTGGAAACGTCATGTTGGCTGCGATGGACCGTGGTACGCCCACTTGGTCAATCTGTAGGTTGGGGTCCGGGGTGATGACGGTTCGGGCTGAGAAGTCCACACGTTTGCCCATCAGATTACCCCTCACTCGCCCCTCTTTTCCCTTTAGACGTTGCTTTATGGATTTGAGAGGACGGCCAGACTTTTGCATTGCCTGAAAAAAACAAAAACAAAGAAAAGATTTGGTTTTAGCCAAAAAAAAAACAACGAAAACAAACATGATCATCAACTTCCTATTAAAAGCTAAAATCCAGATGTTTTGTTAAATAAAACATACTCTTGGCAGGCCTGGTAATTCGTTGTCGACCATCGTGGCCACATGAAACTGAAGGAGCTTCACATCCTCAGCAATGACGTGAGCAGCGGCACCGCTTTGCTCGTTTCTCCTCAGCTGATTGTTGATCTTCACGATGTCCGCCAGCTTATGGGTCAAATCATCCTTTAAAGCATAATTTCCTCATTTTTTAGACATATTTTGCCCTTACAAGTGGAAAGAACAGCAGAAAGTGTAACATCGTAGCAACAAACACATCAATCTAGGATCATTTTAGTTCACCTGGTTGCGAGCAGAGCCCTGCATGACCACAGCGGGCCTCACAGCCAGTGGAGGCACAGGCAGCACGGTTACAATCATCCATTCCGGACGGGCGAACTTGGGGTCCATGCCCAAGATGATGTCTTCTTCATCTGAGATGCGCTTGAAGATCTCATGCACACGTTCTGGGCTCAGCAAAATTTTCTTCTCCTGGGAATCCTCGTTAACGTGCTTCCACTCGGCATACAGCTCCAAGCCTGAGCGCCTGATGCGTGGCTGGTAGCGCCCACAGCCACCGTGACCCTGCCATAGATTTAACAGATGAGTGGCAGGGAAATGGGTCTATAACAACTCAGATAAAAAAATAAAAAATGACTCATCCAAATACCTTCTCCTTGGTAATGTCCTCCTCCGTCTCCTGAGGCTCCATTCCGAATTTATTGTCCATTTCTTCCCCGCCTTCACATATGTTTTTGCCTTTGCACAGCTCATACACATGGGTTAAACGCTTCCTCGGCTGGCCTTTGGATTTTGTCAGGATTTCTTTGATCTTCGGGTTGTTCTAGAGAGAAAAGCAAAAAGAGAAACCTGAAAATTGCCAAACTTAATGTAGAAAACTGAAAACATATAAGATCGAGTTTTTTTTGTTGTTTTTTTTAGGGTGCTCAAAGCCAGTCAGTCATTTTCTACCGCTTATTCCATAGTGGGTCGCGGGGGAGCTGGTTCCTATCTCCAGCAGTCTATGGGCGAGAGGCGGGGTACACCCTGGACAGGTCGCCAGTCCATCGCAGGGCAACACACAAACAACCATGCACACTCATTCATACACCTAAGGGCAATTTAGAGAGACCAATTAACCTAACAGGCATGTCTTTGGACATGCTCAAAGCAAAACACTAAATTTATGAACCAGGAGAACAATTTTTTTAAGCTTTTTGCCCTCAGAACCAGAAAGAACATATTTTACAAGGCTTTTCAAGTCATATATAAAGAGAGTGGGGAAAAGTTAGCTTGTTATTTTTATAAACTCCTCTTTCTGTAATGATCCTCCCTGATGCAGGCGTACTGAAGACTTTGTGAAGCTGCATGTGATAAGTCAGATAGTCCTTTAGAAATAAATCCTAGTAAAATAAAAAGTGTAGCAGCTTTCTAAAACTGAGCAAAGAAGATGGTTAAAAAACCTCTAGAGGGAGAAAAATAAAAAATGAATGATTATACAGGACACACCTTCTCATTCAAAGAGTTTTCTTTATTTTCATGACTATGAATATTGTATCTTCACACTGAAGGCATCAAAACTATGAATTAACACATGTGGAATTATATACTGAACAAAAAAGTGTAAAACAACTGAAAATATGTCTCATATTCTAGATTATTCAAAGTAGCCACCTTTTGCTTTGATTACTGCTACGCACACTCTTGGCAGTCTGTTGATGAGCTTCAAGAGGTAGTCACCTGAAATGGTTTTCCAACAGTCTTGAAGGAGTTCCCAGAGATGCTTAGCACTTGTTGGCCCTTTTACTTTCACTCTGCGGTCCAGCTCACCCCAAACCATCTCGATTGGGTTCAGGTCCGGTGACTGTGGAGGCCAGGTCATCTGGCGCAGCACCCCATCACTCTCCTTCTTGGTCAAATAGCCCTTACACAGCCTGGAGGTGTGTTTGGGGTCATTGTCCTGTTGAAAAATAAATGATGGTCCAACTAAACGCAAACCGGATGGAATAGCATGCCGCTGCAAGATGCTGTGGTAGCCATGCTGGTTCAGTATGCCTTCAATTTTGAATAAATCCTCAACAGTGTCACCAGCAAAGCACCCCCACACCATCACACCTCCTCCTCCATGCTTCACTGTGGGAACCAGGCATGTAGAGTCCATCCGTTCACCTCTTCTGCGCCGCACAAAGACACGGTGGTTGGAACCAAAGATCTCAAACTTGGACTCATCAGACCAAAGCACAGATTTCCACTGGTCTAATGTTCATTCCTTGTGTTCTTTAGCCCAAACAAGTCTCTTCTGCTTGTTGCCTGTCCTCAGCAGTGGTTTCCTAGCAGCTATTTTACCATGAAGGCCTGATTCACACAGTCTCCTCTTAACAGTTGTTCTAGAGATGTGTCTGCTGCTAGAACTCTGTGTGGCATTGACCTGTTCTCTAATCTGAGCTGCTGTTAACCTGCGATTTCTGAGGCTGGTGACTCGGATGAACTTATCGTCCGCAGCAGAGGTGACTCTTGGTCTTCCTTTCCTGGGGCGGTCCTCATGTGAGCCAGTTTCTTTGTAGCGCTTGATGGTTTCTGTGACTGCACTTGGGGACACTTTCAAAGTTTTCCCAATTGTTCGGACTGACTGACCTTCATTACTTAAAGTAATGATGGCCACTTGTTTTTCTTTACTTAGCTGCTTTTTTCTGCCATAATACAAATTCTAACAGTCTGTTCAGTAGGACTATCAGCTGTGTACTGTATCCACCTCCTGCACAACACAACTGATGGTCCCAACCCCATTTATAAGGCTTGAAATCCCACTTATTAAACCTGACAGGGCACACCTGTGAAGTGAAAACCATTTCAGGTGACTACCTCTTGAAGCTCATCAACAGAATACCAAGAGTGTGCGTAGCAGTAATCAAAGCAAAAGGTGGCTACTTTGAAGAACCTAGAATATAAGACATATTTTCAGTTGTTTTACACTTTTTTGTTCAGTATATAATTCCACATGTGTTAATTCATAGTTTTGATGCCTTCAGTGTGAAGCTACAATATTCATAGTCATGAAAATAAAGACAACGCTTTGAATGAGAAGGTGTGTCCAAACTTTTGGTCTGTACTGTATATATCAGGATACTATTGTAGACAACGTCTTACTGATGTAATGCAGGGTAAATTTTAAGTTTATGTATGAAATGTTTTTTTCCATTGCCGTTATACTAACACGTGCTACTTCTCCCTAATAACTTGTAAGGTAACAGCATTTTAAGAGCTATATAAAAAAACATTACATTAATCCCGCTAAGTCTGTGTTATTTTTCTATTTACCTGTTGAAACTCAATTTTAAAATTCTGAAATTTGCAGGTATCCGATTCATAAGACATTAAATATTTTGTATATTAACAGAATTTGGGGGGAAAAATAAAATCATAAGACCACAGATTTAGGCAGCTTCCTGAAGGCATGTTTCTGTAGCTTTTACCTCAGAGGTTTTAATGTTAGTGTCTTGTTGCACACCAAGTTCGGTTTACTTTCTTCAGTCTTGAGTGTAAAGAGATGCACTTTACATTTTGAGGCATGAAAAGTTTATCAAGTGTATTTTTTTTTTTTTATAAATAGTGTCAATTACACGCTCCTGGCAAAGGACCAATTTAGAGTCACAAACAGTTTTAAGCATAAAGTGCCATTTGTTTTCTTTGCTAGCTGCAAGCATATTTAGGGGATATGTTCCTCACTAGATGTTCTGGAACATGGTCTTTCATCTAGAAATCAGATTTGAACTGTTGAAAATGAACTTTAAAAGTCCCATGACAGAACATTAGTTCTCATTAAATATTAACAGTAATAAAGTGTAAGCACTTACTGAATCCACCAACAGTTTGGAGCAAAAGAAGCAGACACATCGAAGAATCTTCATTATTTTTGATATGAAGCCGACATGGAAAACCGGCTTTGCAAGTTCTATGTGTCCGAAATGGCCTGGACATTCAGTCATGTTGCCTGAAAGAACAAATGTGTTGTAAATAATAGGCTCATGACCTCAGTTTGGGACGCTGATGATTTATGATCATTACATTTTTTTGCATGAGATTCAGCTATGAAAACACTTTACCTGCACAGGTCTGACATCTCCCACTGCGTTCTATGACCCCTTGTCTCGGATCCATAAGGCCACCAAGTTTAGGACGTCCTCCTTCTGTGGTTTCAGGGTACTTAATACCCCCTTCAGTAACCGACATCCGTTTCTGATTAGGACAACACAAGATCAAGCTTGAATAACTGCAATCATATTTTCATTGACACCAAAACACACGAGCATTTAATAAGAATCTGTTATTGTAAATAAAGTTATTTAGTTTAAAAGATGTTAATTTTAAATCCTTCAAAACAGATTGCTGAATTCACCAAAACTCAAAACGTAAACACAACAAAACCTGTGTAACAATAATTGAATGTAGGAAATGGTATTTCTGAAAAACAACTTTTTTTTTCCATATAGACATACGACAAAATATAAAAATAACAGTACAATATATGTTGTGTATGTGTATATAATATATATATATATATATAAAAGTCAACTTGACATTTCAGAACTTCTTTTATTTTACCAGATAACAAGTACACTGCTAAGTAGTACAAAAAAGAACCACTACATATTAAGTCACAAAACTCGTCTATGATGGCCCTAAACACAGCATCGAAAGTGTTAAAAGGGGGTTTAATTCATGTGAATGCTTGGATCATTTTAAAGTGTTATGCTTCAAGTTTCTTTTTAATGAACTTCCTGCAACATGCTAGTTAGCTCAAGCTCCAGCCTGCCACAGTTAGCTAGGCTAGGCTAACAGCAACACTTTCCAGTTGCAAACTGAACCATGTTTTTGACGTAAGTGTTAATCACTTCTTTAACCGATAAAAACTGTATAATTTAATGTGTCAATTGTTAAATAGTTCATTGATAAAAAAATAAATCCCACCCCAAAACAGAAAACCTACAAGTTCATCTGGGCTGATGACGCCGAACTGAACTCTCTTGATCGTGCGCAATGGGCATGCGCTGTCACCGGAGGGCGGTCCGTGCATCCTGTCTATTCAAAGAGACGCGTCCTTCCTCGGCACGCCGCTTTGTGAGCAGGAACAGCCTGTAAATTGTCACCTTGACTCCGGTCAGGCCGCCAACGGGGACCGGAAAGTCTCCGGAGGCAATATTCCAGGTGCCTTTGTTGCCGGCTGCCTTTGGAGCTAAGTAATTTACGTTCAGTTCCTGCCTACACAGACCAACTACTGCTCCCTCCCCTTTTCCGATCTACTTACTGGAGCGCTCTTAGCGCTTCTGAGGGTTAAGCAGCCCAACGCTTGGTTATATAGACTGAAAGCTTAGTACGGGGATGCACAGTCAGAAAAACAAGGGCAGTTTGCTCAGAAGGTGGGACTTGCAACTCTATAGTAACACGCTCATTGGCTATTCAAGGCAGCTTCATTAATAATGAATAAGATTCCACGCACAGCCAATTAGAGCATACGTTATTTTCACCAGCAAATCAAAATTAAAGGCGGGTATTAATTTTATCAGAGCTCATTCGTATTGGCTTTCTTCAACGAGAAAGGACGGTGAATATCGGGTTTTGCATGTAAGCTGTAAATATTTAGGAGACAATCTCAGGATTGGTCGTTTTTCTGATTAATATTTAGCAGTGGGAAAGGGAAGCCCAATGACAATGAAGAAATGTACCTTTGTGAAAAAAATTATTCAAGAACCACCCAGTTTCCGATGTTTGCCGAGGATGGCCGATTTGACTTTCTTCCCTCTGAGCAAAACTAAAAAAAATCTCTGTTCCGTCGTTCGTCTCGCTCTGGATCAGCCTGGGCTCTAAGAAAAGAGGCTCAGAGCTAAGGCCTGTCAATGTCTTTAATGAAACTAGGGAATACTGTTAAATAACATACAAATTTTTACCTTAAAACATTGTACATCGGATCATTTTTGGAGTTATTTTAGGGACCTATTAGATTTTACTTTTTTATTCTGTACATTTTTGGATCTTTGGGACTTAATCGCAAGCATCGGACTCGACTGCGAGAGATGGCCGGGCGCAGGAGGGGGATTTCCGCGTGCCGCTTAGGAAACCCTGGGAGAAGCCTTAACTGTTTTTAACGGCCTGTTTTTTGACAGAACTTTGAGATTTAAACAAATTCGTGTTATCAATGTGATTTATTTTAGATTTTTTTGGTGACTGGTTGTTAGGTTTCCTGTATTTTTATGAAAACATGGACACCATTCTTATAGGCCACGTTTCGGGTGGATGCTGAAAAGCAGTGGTTTTTGGCGGTTGTGTTACTTAAAATGACGGTTCGTGTCATGGAATAACAACTGAAGTTGCTCAAAAATGTTATGTTTATGACTCCCCTACACCTCCGTAGGTATATACATATATATTTTTATATGTCTTTCTCGTCTTAGCAAAACTATTTATCTGATAAGTTCAAACTAGCCTAACCAAAATTGTCATGTTTTTCTGCTACATACTTTTGAAATTTATTCTGTCTTTCAGACTTAGTTTCGCTATATATATGTAACATGTTTGCTGTTAATGTGTGCGGCTTGCAGTCATTTTGTAAGGTAGACTCGACGGCTTAGCTTTTTGTTAAACGTTAGGTTAACGATGTAGTCTTAACCATACGAGTAACTCCGTTTATTAACCGAATCTTAAGCCTGTATTAGACGTGTGCGTGTTGAAAATACGTAGATAAATTAGCTAACGTACGGTTTAAGGATTGTTACTACGACGGTTAGCAGCCTTCTCTCTTAGCACCCAACATGGCGATGTTCGGCTATAGGCTTCTTGTTGTTAGCGAGGAAAGATGGAGTCTGGAATATTCTCTCTGACTTGAGCGCAGACAGGCACCTACTCTATCAAAATGCAGTCGGGCTCTATGGCAGATTAAAAATGGGGTCTAAGATCGGTAATTTGACATCAAAAATGTTAAAATGGACTGTTAATAAAAGCTAGAAGCTAGCTTGTCAGAACATTAGGGTAGTAGACCCAGAGTAGAAGCCACTTGAAGCCATTTTGTTAGCTTACTACCTGTTTCTGAAAAAAAATATGGTCACTGTTTTGCATAATACTCTGTTTATAACAAGCGAGACGCGACGTGTAATCACTATTTAGTTATTGTTAAGTTCGAGTGACACATAAAAAAAAACCCTCTTGTGTGTTGTTACACAATAAATAGTAACAAAGTATAAAGGACAAAGATGCGTTCGACAGGGACGGAAACTAATTGGTGATGTTGAGGTGAGATCACTTGACAACCTTAAGCCGTTTTCAATCAAAGTACAAGTGAATCGAAATGTGTGTAAGTTGGTCCCTTATCTATTTTCTCACCATCCACCTCAAGAAGTGGAGGCAAAGGCTAAAGTGTGCTTTAATCTTCTTACTTGGTTAATTACATAATGCCAGTTTGATTAAATGTGCCTAAACAGTACGGATGCCCAGCAAACATCTCCTGTCACATTGTATTACTGGCTAAAGCTTGTTTAAATAAAGACTCTGAAGCAACATAATGTGTGGATAATTTCATGTTAATTTTACATTTATGATAATGTTTCTGAAGAACAGAGCACATTTCTTAGCTACCAAAAGAGGGAAAATTACTGCTTGCTGTCTTTTGTATTCCCTTTTTTTTTTGCCAGGTCATTAAAGAAAAAGCATCACTGAAGCCAAGATAATATAAAAATCACATCTACAGCATTCATTTTAGTGCCTGTTCAGTGACTACAATAAACTCAAATGATCTGAATATCCAATAGGCCAGGAATGCTAAGGGGTCTGACAGTAAATCACTTTGTTCACCATGTGCCATGCTATACCATGAGTATACAAAGGATCCCTTATTGGCTCCCCCTCTGGTTTTCACTGAGAAAGGCTGCTACAGCCAAGATATTTCACCACCATGGTGTAAATGTGAACATACCACCCAGAAGGCTGTTAAACGAGCTCCCTCTACTGGTGCAGGACGACATATTTGATGGTGTCAGGTTTGTAGTCAATAATGCAGGTTAAGTCATCAGTTGTAAAGTATGATTGTAATGCTGCTGCCTCTCGAATGGTCAGTAATCCATGTAAATAATTACTCACCTGCACCGATTGCGTAATTATAGACACTAATTTATCAAATTAAGGGATTTTTTTTTTTGTGCAAAATGAAACTACAAAAGTAAGTGATCTGAAACTTTTAACTGACTTACTGTCACTTAAAACTACAACTAATTCAAGCAACTCTCATTTCTAGTTGCTAAACTTATGTTCTGTCTAAAACCTTCGCAAACAATAAGGATAAAAAGTAAAAATCTGCCTTGTCAGGCACAACAACCACTGTGAATTATCAGTATAATGCTTATAAGGTATGCAAGTACTTCATTTTGTTAACAACTAAAACCATTTTAACTAGACAAATGCTTTTAATGCTGAGGCCTGGCAATATCAAAAAACCTTACACCAATTTACAGTCCATATTTCTAGAAATCAGATAAAGATCTCTTGCTGATTTTAAGTCTCTATGGTTGCCCTCATTTTCTTTCGGGCAGTTTTATTGACCACATTTACAATTTGTAAACAACTATGCAAAACCCTCAAATTTAAAACTCTACTTTTTAGGCCTTAAAAGTCTTAATTATGTGCAGCTTTACCTTAGTAGGCCTGTAATTATATTTACATATCACTCATTCATTGCCTCTTCCATTACTTTTCTGCTTATTGCATGTTTAAGCAATTAAAAGCCAAACCTTCTCATGTTTCTAGCAACTTCATCGAGAAAAGGAAAAGTGTTTTTAACAAGGTTTTTATGAAAACAGGTGTTTTAATTATCAATAACTGTTGAAGTTTACTGGATACTGTAAGAAGGCAATAAAGTTAGGCAACCGAGTGTAAAAGCATTCAAGTCGCATGTCCAAAACATGACAAATGTATAGCATTTATTTGAAATACCATACTTAAGTTAGTCAGTTTTATAATTAATATAAAATTTAAATAATAATGGCATTGATAAAGTTACAACTTTTCAAATGTCCCTACAAATATCTAGAAATTATAGCCTCGAAATGTAAAATATTAATTTGTCTTGAAGACATCTAAATAAGAATAGGTAGTTTTGATAGATAACATCTTATGGCATAATGTGGTATATGGTAATTATAGGCCATGTTTGCCTTTTAGATAAATGTATTTTACCGTATCCAAGGTCAGCACAGTAGCTTGTCTGTTTTAGAGAAAATATTTCTTTGAGGGGTGGTGGTGGTTCACAGATCTAGGGGGAGCTGTTGTCTGGTAGTGGTGGTGATGTGACAGTGAGTGTGTGTTTTCAGGGTCTGTGAGGAGTCAGAAGGAGGGGCTCTCCCTCCTTGTTTTAGCAGCAAAACAAGGAGGGAGAGACAGCCGATGCACATCATAGTAGGAGGAGCAGAAAGATGTGTTATGTCTGATTTATTCCTGAATGAAAAGACTAAAAAAAACAATTGAAATCTGCTTGCTTTAGAGAAATAAAAGCTCAGTTATCTGTGAAAATGTTTTTTTGGGTGGATGTAACTTTGTTCTTGAACAAGTCATAATTTCGGAGATTTTGGATTCTGTAATGTTTTTGTTTAGTTGTATTTTTCTTTCTGAAACTCATTTTCCTTTTAGTTCTGTATGAGTGAAGATTTGAATCCATCCACATGCTTTTAAAATGAACTTTTTGTGGCCGTCTTCCCTCTTTAAGTTAAGCACCAGGCTGCTGTTTTGTAAAAAAAAAGTGCATGACGCAGGATCTGAAGCATGTTCTGAGGGCTCGGTGGAACAGACTGGCCCATTTCAGTCCATGAGAGAATATCCTGTTCTTTGGGTGTTTGTTTTGGCCACTGTCAGCCGAGCGTCTTCATCTTCCTTTCATCCTTCCCCTTCAACGTCCAAACGCCCCTTTGAAGCACTCATTGTTCTCAGGATTCTGTTCTCTCTTCCTGATGGCTCATTTGCAGAAATCAGGGGACAGCAGAAGGAACGTTGTACCAGCTTGTATTATGGCAGAAGATTCACCAGTAATTTAAGGGAGAGATCTATATCTCGTTAAGAGTCCCTTCGATCATTTCCTGCTACTATCTGGGTGCTAAATTAATTTCTCCTGATCCCACCTCACCCTGCAATCAGCTTAGTGCTAATCTTGGGCTCTTACAGTGCAGCCAACTCTTGTCTCGGCAACACTGCTGCACTGAGCTCTCCACTGTTCTCGGTTTTCAAGGTTTTGACCCCTGGTACCATCTGTCCTGCTCCCACTCTGTCATTCTTTTCTCATTCAAGCTCTACGAAAGCTACTTTTTTATTGCTGTCCTTGTGAATCTACTAGCTTTATCTACCTTTTTGTTCAGACCTTGTGCTCCCCTCCCCTTTTAGGAATTCCTAACTGCTTTCAGACCTTAAACCATCTTTGTACTCTGTCTGATTCTCTTATTATGCTTTAATCTTCTGGTTCTTGTTTTTTTTCAGTTAACCTCAGCAGTATCGCCTCCAGTGGTTCTTTTCCGGATGCACGTTGTTTTCCTTGTGTTTTTATGTAGTTTCTCTTCTTCTGATTTCCCTGGGATGATGCCGTTACATCTGCTTCACTTTGTTTTTCCTCTTGCTTTAAGATTTTTTCCTTTTTCAGGCACAATTATGTGATTTTATTTTTGATATTCGAGTCATCGTAACGCACAGTTCCCTCGTGTCGCTCCGCTTCTTGCAGGCTTTGCTCAGATTACCCCTCTTTCCGGAGGGCTGTCACTGAAGTGCCATTTAAAGAGGCGTGCAGAGGAGCAGGGCTTGTCTGCAGTGCCTTCAAACTACAGGCTGTCTAGAAACAGGAAGTACTATCACCTCAAAGAACAGCAGCCAACATGCAGCCACTTCCTCCTCCTCTTCCTCCTCCTCCTCCTTATGACTGAGCAGTGGCTCCAGCAAAACAACCCTCCAGCTTATCAGAGAATTATGCACCCCTCCCCTCCGCTGCCTGTCCCTCCTAAATGGTGCACATACACAACAGGGTTTGCAGCCCTTCGCTGTGTCTTATGTGGCTTTCTCCTTCTCTTCCATTCCTGCAGTCCTCTCTTTTCATCTGTCACTTCTTGCCCGTAGGCCTACAGCATGCCTGAGTTGCTGCCTGGAGATGAAGGAGCTAATTAATTTGATTTAACCATATTCTCTCTCCTTCTCTCTCTCTCTCTGTCAGTGGAAAAACCATTCTTCCACCCTCCTCCACACCATATCAGCCACTCCTCTCCCAGATAATTTTCCACCTAACCTTTCTAGTCTCCTTTGGCAGCATCCGCACTCTAAACCTTCCTGTCCCGTTCCCCTCTCCCTGTTTCCCTTCCTGTTACACAACAACATTTTGCCAGAGGGTTGCTGCACGGCTGACAGCTTCTAAACTGAACATAGAACTGTCTAAATCCTGCTTTTTATACATTTATCTCCTCTCTACCCAAGGTTAGTTTGTGAGGCTCCCAGCAGCCTGACACAAACATGCTTGTTGCAGCTCAGGGGACAGACTCAAGCGACCTGAAAGAAGGCCTGTCAGCCTCCGGTGGATGAAACTCCCTGTGTGCCACTTGATACGTCGATGGATCCACCTACCGTGTTATAATCAGGCAAGTCTAGAACAGCTATGTAACGGTCTAACAGCACTTATCAGATGACTGGATGAAACATTTTCTGTGCTGTCATGAGGCCTTCGGGATCTATTCAGATCAGTTTTAAGTGCTGCAAGTCATCCAGATGAAAGCACACATATTTCCATCCTTCAGTGTTATCTTTCAGGGAGGGAAGGGTGCAGGGTTCAGCCAGCCATCCCATCTCCTTAGAATTAAGGAGGCTTATCATTATCCCAATTCTCTGCATTTAAATAGGCCTAAAATACCTCTGAGTTATGACAATAAACTTCATAATTTCAAGATGAGTGGGAAAAATACATCCGTCACCTATTTTATAGCTCTCTAAACCAGGGGTAATTAAATTGTGATTCCTCGTTGAGTAATTATTCTTATCTTAAGGAATTTAACCAGGGTTGTTTGTATATATAAAACAAATTTTCCTTTCCATGTGTCTTTTTTGTCAATAATAGAAGAAAATAAATTAATATTTTGTTGCTGCAGCACAATCCACTATCAGTTTTTGAAAACTGAAACTTTAGATTTGAGTATATTTGTTCAACTGGGTAAAATATCCCTCATTAAGAAATAAAGATTTGAAAATCATCAGTATCTCTAATATTGGCACCCCTAACAACAACAATAAAATAAATGTGACTGAAGTATTTTTGTAATTTGAACTTTAGTTTAATTAAGTTCAGTGTCTAGAATGTTTAATCAGTAATCTACAACGTTTTGTTTCCCAGGGCTATAAATATAATATGTTGCCACCATGCAGTAGGATGGATGAGGGCCCAGTCTAGCGCATGTTGCTATTATGCAGAAGGATGGATGAGGGCCCAGTCTAGCGCATGTTGCTATTATGCAGAAGGATGGACGAGGGCCCAGTCTAGCGCATGTTGCCACCATGCAGTAGGATGGATGAGGGCCCAGTCTAGCGCATGTTGCCACCATGCAGTAGGATGGATGAGGGCCCAGTCTAGCGCATGTTGCCACCATGCAGTAGGATGGATGAGGGCCCAGTCTAGCGCATGTTGCCACCATGCAGTAGGATGGATGAGGGCCCAGTCTAGCACATGTTGCCACCATGCAGTAGGATGGATGAGGGCCCAGTCTAGCGCATGTTGCCACCATGCAGTAGGATGGATGAGGGCCCTGTCTAGCGCATGTTGCCACCATGCAGTAGGATGGATGAGGGCCCAGTCTAGCGCATGTTGCCCCCATGCAGTAGGATGGATGAGGGCCCAGTCTAGCGCATGTTGCCACCATGCAGTAGGATGGATGAGGGCCCAGTCTAGTGCATGTTGCCACCATGCAGTAGGATGGATGAGGGCCCAGTCTAGCGCATGTTGCCCCCATGCAGTAGGATGGATGAGGGCCCAGTCTAGCGCATGTTGCCACCATGCAGTAGGATGGATGAGGGCCCAGTCTAGTGCATGTTGCCCTCATGCAGTAGGATGGATGAGGGCCCAGTCTAGCGCATGTTGCCACCATGCAGTAGGATGGATGAGGGCCCAGTCTAGCGCATGTTGCCACCATGCAGTAGGATGGATGAGGGCCCAGTCTAGCGCATGTTGCCCCCATGCAGTAGGATGGATGAGGGCCCAGTCTAGCGCATGTTGCCACCATGCAGTAGGATGGATGAGGGCCCAGTCTAGCGCATGTTGCCACCATGCAGTAGGATGGATGAGGGCCCAGTCTAGCACATGTTGCCACCATGCAGTAGGATGGATGAGGGCCCAGTCTAGCGCATGTTGCTATTATGCAGAAGGATGGATGAGGACCCAGTCTAGCGCATGTTGCCACCATGCAGTAGGATGGATGAGGGCCCAGTCTAGCGCATGTTGCCACCATGCAGTAGGATGGATGAGGGCCCAGACTAGCGCATGTTGCCACCATGCAGTAGGATGGATGAGGGCCCAGTCTAGCGCATGTTGCCCCCATGCAGTAGGATGGATGAGGGCCCAGTCTAGCGCATGTTGCCACCATGCAGTAGGATGGATGAGGGCCCAGTCTAGCGCATGTTGCTATTATGCAGAAGGATGGATGAGGACCCAGTCTTGTGCATGTTGCTCCCTCCCATGCAGTAGGATGGATGAGGGCCCAGTCTAGCGCATGTTGCTATTATGCAGAAGGATGGTTGAGGACACAGTCTAGCGCATGTTGCCACCATGCAGTAGGATGGATGAGGGCCCAGTCTAGCGTATGTTGCCACCATGCAGTAGGATGGACGAGGGCCCAGTCTAGCGCATGTTGCTATTATGCAGAAGGATGGTTGAGGACACAGTCTAGCGCATGTTGCAACCATGCAGTAGGATGGATGAGGGCCCAGTCTAGCACATGTTGCCACCATGCAGTAGGATGGATGAGGGCCCAGTCTAGCGCATGTTGCTATTATGCAGAAGGATGGATGAGGACCCAGTCTAGCGCATGTTGCCACCATGCAGTAGGATGGATGAGGGCCCAGTCTAGCGCATGTTGCCACCATGCAGTAGGATGGATGAGGGCCCAGTCTAGCGCATGTTGCCACCATGCAGTAGGATGGATGAGGGCCCAGTCTAGCGCATGTTGCCCCCATGCAGTAGGATGGACGAGGGCCCAGTCTAGTGCATGTTGCCACAATGCAGTAGGATGGATGAGGGCCCAGTCTAGCGCATGTTGCCACCATGCAGTAGGATGGATGAGGGCCCAGTCTAGCGCATGTTGCCACCATGCAGTAGGATGGATGAGGGCCCAGTCTAGCGCATGTTGCCACCATGCAGTAGGATGGATGAGGGCCCAGTCTAGCGCATGTTGCCACCATGCAGTAGGATGGATGAGGGCCCAGTCTAGCGCATGTTGCCCCCATGCAGTAGGATGGATGAGGGCCCAGTCTAGCGCATGTTGCTATTATGCAGTAGGATGGATGAGGGCCCAGTCTAGTGCATGTTGCTCCCATGCAGTAGGATGGACGAGGGCCCAGTCTAGCGCATGTTGCTATTATGCAGAAGGATGGTTGAGGACACAGTCTAGCGCATGTTGCCACCATGCAGTAGGATGGATGAGGGCCCAGTCTAGCGCATGTTGCCACCATGCAGTAGGATGGATGAGGGCCCAGTCTAGCGCATGTTGCTATTATGCAGAAGGATGGATGAGGACCCAGTCTAGCGCATGTTGCCACCATGCAGTAGGATGGATGAGGGCCCAGTCTAGCGCATGTTGCCACCATGCAGTAGGATGGATGAGGGCCCAGTCTAGCGCATGTTGCCACCATGCAGTAGGATGGATGAGGGCCCAGTCTAGCGCATGTTGCCCCCATGCAGTAGGATGGACGAGGGCCCAGTCTAGTGCATGTTGCCACAATGCAGTAGGATGGATGAGGGCCCAGTCTAGCGCATGTTGCCACCATGCAGTAGGATGGATGAGGGCCCAGTCTAGCGCATGTTGCCACCATGCAGTAGGATGGATGAGGGCCCAGTCTAGCGCATGTTGCCACCATGCAGTAGGATGGATGAGGGCCCAGTCTAGCGCATGTTGCCACCATGCAGTAGGATGGATGAGGGCCCAGTCTAGCGCATGTTGCCCCCATGCAGTAGGATGGATGAGGGCCCAGTCTAGCGCATGTTGCTATTATGCAGAAGGATGGATGAGGACCCAGTCTAGTGCATGTTGCTCCCATGCAGTAGGATGGATGAGGGCCCAGTCTAGCGCATGTTGCCACCATGCAGTAGGATGGATGAGGGCCCAGTCTAGCGCATGTTGCCACCATGCAGTAGGATGGATGAGGGCCCAGTCTAGCGCATGTTGCCACCATGCAGTAGGATGGATGAGGGCCCAGTAAAGCGCATGTTGCCACCATGCAGTAGGATGGATGAGGGCCCAGTCTAGCGCATGTTGCCCCCATGCAGTAGGATGGATGAGGGCCCAGTCTAGCGCATGTTGCCACCATGCAGTAGGATGGATGAGGGCCCAGTCTAGCGCATGTTGCTATTATGCAGAAGGATGGATGAGGACCCAGTCTAGTGCATGTTGCTCCCTCCCATGCAGTAGGATGGATGAGGGCCCAGTCTAGCGCATGTTGCTATTATGCAGAAGGATGGTTGAGGACACAGTCTAGCGCATGTTGCCACCATGCAGTAGGATGGATGAGGGCCCAGTCTAGCACATGTTGCCACCATGCAGTAGGATGGACGAGGGCCCAGTCTAGCGCATGTTGCTATTATGCAGAAGGATGGTTGAGGACACAGTCTAGCGCATGTTGCCACCATGCAGTAGGATGGATGAGGGCCCAGTCTAGCACATGTTGCCACCATGCAGTAGGATGGATGAGGGCCCAGTCTAGCGCATGTTGCTATTATGCAGAAGGATGGATGAGGACCCAGTCTAGCGCATGTTGCCACCATGCAGTAGGATGGATGAGGGCCCAGTCTAGCGCATGTTGCCACCATGCAGTAGGATGGATGAGGGCCCAGTCTAGCGCATGTTGCCACCATGCAGTAGGATGGATGAGGGCCCAGTCTAGCGCATGTTGCCCCCATGCAGTAGGATGGACGAGGGCCCAGTCTAGTGCATGTTGCCACAATGCAGTAGGATGGATGAGGGCCCAGTCTAGCGCATGTTGCCACCATGCAGTAGGATGGATGAGGGCCCAGTCTAGCGCATGTTGCCACCATGCAGTAGGATGGATGAGGGCCCAGTCTAGCGCATGTTGCCACCATGCAGTAGGATGGATGAGGGCCCAGTCTAGCGCATGTTGCCACCATGCAGTAGGATGGATGAGGGCCCAGTCTAGCGCATGTTGCCCCCATGCAGTAGGATGGATGAGGGCCCAGTCTAGCGCATGTTGCTATTTTGCAGTAGGATGGATGAGGGCCCAGTCTAGTGCATGTTGCTCCCATGCAGTAGGATGGACGAGGGCCCAGTCTAGCGCATGTTGCTATTATGCAGAAGGATGGTTGAGGACACAGTCTAGCGCATGTTGCCACCATGCAGTAGGATGGATGAGGGCCCAGTCTAGCACATGTTGCCACCATGCAGTAGGATGGATGAGGGCCCAGTCTAGCGCATGTTGCTATTATGCAGAAGGATGGATGAGGACCCAGTCTAGCGCATGTTGCCACCATGCAGTAGGATGGATGAGGGCCCAGTCTAGCGCATGTTGCCACCATGCAGTAGGATGGATGAGGGCCCAGTCTAGCGCATGTTGCCACCATGCAGTAGGATGGATGAGGGCCCAGTCTAGCGCATGTTGCCCCCATGCAGTAGGATGGACGAGGGCCCAGTCTAGTGCATGTTGCCACAATGCAGTAGGATGGATGAGGGCCCAGTCTAGCGCATGTTGCCACCATGCAGTAGGATGGATGAGGGCCCAGTCTAGCGCATGTTGCCACCATGCAGTAGGATGGATGAGGGCCCAGTCTAGCGCATGTTGCCACCATGCAGTAGGATGGATGAGGGCCCAGTCTAGCGCATGTTGCCACCATGCAGTAGGATGGATGAGGGCCCAGTCTAGCGCATGTTGCCCCCATGCAGTAGGATGGATGAGGGCCCAGTCTAGCGCATGTTGCTATTATGCAGAAGGATGGATGAGGACCCAGTCTAGTGCATGTTGCTCCCATGCAGTAGGATGGACGAGGGCCCAGTCTAGCGCAAGTTGCTATTATGCAGAAGGATGGTTGAGGACACAGTCTAGCGCATGTTGCAACCATGCAGTAGGATGGATGAGGGCCCAGTCTAGCACATGTTGCCACCATGCAGTAGGATGGATGAGGGCCCAGTCTAGCCCATGTTGCTATTATGCAGAAGGATGGATGAGGACCCAGTCTAGCGCATGTTGCAACCATGCAGTAGGATGGATGAGGGCCCAGTCTAGCACATGTTGCCACCATGCAGTAGGATGGATGAGGGCCCAGTCTAGCGCATGTTGCTATTATGCAAAAGGATGGATGAGGGCCCAGTCTAGCGCATGTTGCCACCATGCAGTAGGATGGATGAGGGCCCAGTCTAGCGCATGTTGCCACCATGCAGTAGGATGGATGAGGGCCCAGTCTAGCGCATGTTGCCCCCATGCAGTAGGATGGATGAGGGCCCAGTCTAGCGCATGTTGCTATTATGCAGAAGGATGGATGAGGACCCAGTCTAGTGCATGTTGCTCCCATGCAGTAGGATGGACGAGGGCCCAGTCTAGCGCAAGTTGCTATTATGCAGAAGGATGGTTGAGGACACAGTCTAGCGCATGTTGCAACCATGCAGTAGGATGGATGAGGGCCCAGTCTAGCACATGTTGCCACCATGCAGTAGGATGGATGAGGGCCCAGTCTAGCGCATGTTGCTATTATGCAGAAGGATGGATGAGGACCCAGTCTAGCGCATGTTGCCACCATGCAGTAGGATGGATGAGGGCCCAGTCTAGCGCATGTTGCCCCCATGCAGTAGGATGGATGAGGGCCCAGTCTAGCGCATGTTGCTATTATGCAAAAGGATGGATGAGGGCCCAGTCTAGCACATGTTGCCACCATGCAGTAGGATGGATGAGGGCCCAGTCTAGCACATGTTGCCACCATGCAATAGGATGTATGAGGTCCCAGTCTAGTGCATGTTGCTATTATGCAATAGGATGGATGAGGGCCCAGTCTAGCGCATGTTGCCACCATGCAATAGGATGTATGAGGTCCCAGTCTAGTGCATGTTGCTATTATGCAATAGGATGGATGAGGGCCCAGTCTAGCGCATGTTGCCCCCATGCAGTAGGATGGATGAGGGCCCAGTCTAGCGCATGTTGCCCCCATGCAGTAGGATGGATGAGGGCCCAGTCTAGCGCATGTTGCTATTATGCAGAAGGATGGATGAGGACCCAGTCTAGTGCATGTTGCTCCCATGCAGTAGGATGGATGAGGGCCCAGTCTAGCGCATGTTGCTATTATGCAGTAGGATGGATGAGGGCCCAGTCTAGCACATGTTGCCACCATGCAGTACGATGGATGAGGGCCCAGTCTAGCACATGTTGCCACCATGCAGTAGGATGGATGAGGGCCCAGTCTAGCGCATGTTGCTATTATGCAGAAGGATGGATGAGGACCCAGTCTAGCGCATGTTGCCACCATGCAGTAGGATGGATGAGGGCCCAGTCTAGCGCATGTTGCCACCATGCAGTAGGATGGATGAGGGCCCAGTCTAGCGCATGTTGCCACCATGCAGTAGGATGGATGAGGGCCCAGTCTAGCGCATGTTGCCCCCATGCAGTAGGATGGATGAGGGCCCAGTCTAGCGCATGTTGCTATTATGCAGAAGGATGGATGAGGACCCAGTCTAGTGCATGTTGCTCCCTCCCATGCAGTAGGATGGATGAGGGCCCAGTCTAGCACATGTTGCCACCATGCAGTACGATGGATGAGGGCCCAGTCTAGCACATGTTGCCACCATGCAGTAGGATGGATGAGGGCCCAGTCTAGCGCATGTTGCTATTATGCAGAAGGATGGATGAGGACCCAGTCTAGTGCATGTTGCAACCATGTAGTAGGATGGATGAGGGCCCAGTCTAGCGCATGTTGCCACCATGCAGTAGGATGGACGAGGGCCCAGTCTAGCGCATGTTGCTCCCATGCTGTAGGATGGACGAGGGCCCAGTCTAGCGCATGTTGCTCCCATGCAGTAGGATGGACGAGGGCCCAGTCTAGTGCATGTTGCCACAATGCAGTAGGATGGATGAGGGCCCAGTCTAGCGCATGTTGCCACCATGCAGTAGGATGGATGAGGGCCCAGTCTAGCGCATGTTGCCCCCATGCAGTAGGATGGATGAGGGCCCAGTCTAGCGCATGTTGCTATTATGCAGAAGGATGGATGAGGACCCAGTCTAGTGCATGTTGCTCCCTCCCATGCAGTAGGATGGATGAGAGCCCAGTCTAGCACATGTTGCCACCATGCAGTACGATGGATGAGGGCCCAGTCTAGCACATGTTGCCACCATGCAGTAGGATGGATGAGGGCCCAGTCTAGCGCATGTTGCTATTATGCAGAAGGATGGATGAGGACCCAGTCTAGCGCATGTTGCCACCATGCAGTAGGATGGATGAGGGCCCAGTCTAGCGCATGTTGCCACCATGCAGTAGGATGGATGAGGGCCCAGTCTAGTGCATGTTGCTCCCATGCTGTAGGATGGACGAGGGCCCAGTCTAGCGCATGTTGCTCCCATGCAGTAGGATGGACGAGGGCCCAGTCTAGTGCATGTTGCCACAATGCAGTAGGATGGATGAGGGCCCAGTCTAGCGCATGTTGCCACCATGCAGTAGGATGGATGAGGGCCCAGTCTAGCGCATGTTGCCACCATGCAGTAGGATAGATGAAGGCCCAGTCTAGCGCATGTTGCCCCCATGCAGTAGGATGGATGAGGGCCCAGTCTAGCGCATGTTGCTATTTTGCAGAAGGATGGATGAGGACCCAGTCTAGTGCATGTTGCTCCCTCCCATGCAGTAGGATGGATGAGGGCCCAGTCTAGCGCATGTTGCCACCATGCAGTAGGATGGATGAGGGCCCAGTCTAGCGCATGTTGCCCCCATGCAGTAGGATGGATGAGGGCCCAGTCTAGCGCATGTTGCTATTATGCAGAAGGATGGATGAGGACCCAGTCTAGTGCATGTTGCTCCCATGCAGTAGGATGGACGAGGGCCCAGTCTAGCGCATGTTGCTATTATGCAGAAGGATTGTTGAGGACACAGTCTAGCGCATGTTGCCACCATGCAGTAGGATGGATGAGGGCCCAGTCTAGCGCATGTTGCCCCCATGCAGTAGGATGGATGAGGGCCCAGTCTAGCGCATGTTGCCACCATGCAGTAGGATGGATGAGGGCCCAGTCTAGCGCATGTTGCCCCCATGCAGTAGGATGGATGAGGGCCCAGTCTAGCGCATGTTGCCCCCATGCAGTAGGATGGATGAGGGCCCAGTATAGTGCATGTTGCTATTATGCAGAAGGATGGATGAGGACCCTGTCTAGTGCATGTTGCCACCATGCAATAGGATGTATGAGGGCCCAGTCTAGTGCATGTTGCCACCATGCAGTAGGATGGATGAGGGCCCAGTCTAGCGCATGTTGCCACCATGCAGTAGGATGGATGAGGGCCCAGTCTAGCGCATGTTGCCACCATGCAGTAGGATGGATGAGGGCCCAGTCTAGCGCATGTTGCCCCCATGCAGTAGGATGGACGAGGGCCCAGTCTAGTGCATGTTGCCACAATGCAGTAGGATGGATGAGGGCCCAGTCTAGCGCATGTTGCCACCATGCAGTAGGATGGATGAGGGCCCAGTCTAGCGCATGTTGCCACCATGCAGTAGGATGGATGAGGGCCCAGTGTAGCGCATGTTGCCACCATGCAGTAGGATGGATGAGGGCCCAGTCTAGCGCATGTTGCCCCCATGCAGTAGGATGGATGAGGGCCCAGTCTAGTGCATGTTGCCACCATGCAGTAGGATGGATGAGGGCCCAGTCTAGCGCATGTTGCCACCATGCAGTAGGATGGATGAGGGCCCAGTCTAGCGCATGTTGCCACCATGCAGTAGGATGGATGAGGGCCCAGTCTAGCGCATGTTGCCACCATGCAGTAGGATGGATGAGGGCCCAGTCTAGCGCATGTTGCCCCCATGCAGTAGGATGGATCAGGGCCCAGTCTAGCGCATGTTGCTATTATGCAGAAGGATGGATGAGAACCCAGTCTAGTGCATGTTGCTCCCATGCAGTAGGATGGACGAGGGCCCAGTCTAGCGCATGTTGCTATTATGCAGAAGGATGGTTGAGGACACAGTCTAGCGCATGTTGCCACCATGCAGTAGGATGGATGAGGGCCCAGTCTAGCACATGTTGCCACCATGCAGTAGGATGGATGAGGGCCCAGTCTATCGCATGTTGCTATTATGCAGAAGGATGGATGAGGACCCAGTCTAGCGCATGTTGCCACCATGCAGTAGGATGGATGAGGGCCCAGTAAAGCGCATGTTGCCCCCATGCAGTAGGATGGATGAGGGCCCAGTCTAGCGCATGTTGCTATTATGCAGAAGGATGGATGAGGACCCAGTCTAGTGCATGTTGCTCCCATGCAGTAGGATGGACGAGGGCCCAGTCTAGCGCATGTTGCTATTATGCAGAAGGATTGTTGAGGACACAGTCTAGCGCATGTTGCCACCATGCAGTAGGATGGATGAGGGCCCAGTCTAGCGCATGTTGCCCCCATGCAGTAGGATGGATGAGGCCCCAGTCTAGCGCATGTTGCCACCATGCAGTAGGATGGATGAGGGCCCAGTCTAGCGCATGTTGCCCCCATGCAGTAGGATGGATGAGGGCCCAGTCTAGCGCATGTTGCCCCCATGCAGTAGGATGGATGAGGGCCCAGTCTAGTGCATGTTGCTATTATGCAGTAGGATGGATGAGGGCCCAGTCTAGCGCATGTTGCCACCATGCAGTAGGATGGATGAGGGCCCAGTCTAGTGCATGTTGCCACCATGCAGTAGGATGGATGAGGGCCCAGTCTAGCGCATGTTGCCACCATGCAGTAGGATGGATGAGGGCCCAGTCTAGCGCATGTTGCCACCATGCAGTAGGATGGATGAGGGCCCAGTCTAGCGCATGTTGCCCCCATGCAGTAGGATGGACTGAGGGCCCAGTCTAGCGCATGTTGCCACCATGCAGTAGGATGGATGAGGGCCCAGTCTAGCGCATGTTGCTATTATGCAGTAGGATGGATGAGGGCCCAGTCTAGCGCATGTTGCCACCATGCAGTAGGATGGATGAGGGC